>NW_005871164.1:3127088-3230848 GCF_000147115.1 Myotis lucifugus
CTATGAGCTGGCCAAGCACATGTCATATTACAGATCCTGGGAAGCACTAATAACTTAACATAGGCCCATCGTGGTAGGATCCTCAAGAACTGAACTTGAGGTAGAGTGCAGAGATACCCAGGAAAAGACACCATCACAATCATATATTTACATAGCCAGTACTTCCCATTCACATTCATCTCTTATAAGATCCTTTTGCTGTCACTGTCCCCATCATTCATGTCCCTATAACATTCCACATGCCTCTAAATTCTCCATGCTGGATTTTTGTCCATGCCATGCAAACCGTTATGATTTCTCTGACTCTTAAGACGCTAGATTAGTATCCTTGTTTTTTAAAATTTATGGAAATACAAGGGCACAGTATATACTTTGTGTCTAGCTCCTTTCACTCATTACTATATTTGTGTAATTCATCCATGTTGTACATGATGTTAATTTTGTTCATTTTGGTGATATGTATATCATTTCACAAATACTATTTCTTCATTGATTATACTCTTCCCATCATTCAGGTTGCTTTGACTTTGAACTACTTGAAAATGTGATGTTCTGGGCAATCTATTACATATATTTGTCAATATGAGCATAATTCTATGAGGTGAATGCTGAAGAATTAGAATGCTAGGCCATAGGGGCCATATTCTATTTTAACCTCCTCAAAAGTCAATACTTCACACTTTGCTTTCTAATGCAATTTCTTGTTAGGCATATCTAGTATTACAAAATATTCTCTGCAATCTCTGCCATTATTTTCAAAGCACAGGCATTCTTTCTCTTATAAACCGTGATTTTCACATCCCCAGATTCTATAACTATTGTCTCACAGTTTGGAAATATACTAACTGCTCTAGTCTCAAAGACAATATTCTTAATGATAACATTCCTTATCTAAACAACATAATATATAAAGCATGTAAGTCCATTATTATTGATAATGCAATCTACACATTATGCAATAAATATGTGCTGAACTAACACAGCGACAAAAAGCACACATACCCTCCTCAGTCACACAAAGCTCATTCCACATTAACGTTTGCAAACACCAACTCAATAAAACATTATACCTCAACCCAGTTTTAACCAATGCATTAGAAATGTAAACACTAAGTACATTACATTCACCATGGCATTTTGCTATAAATATGAATAATACTATAGTACACACATTCCAGAGACATGAAGATAATCTTACAGTGAATTAAGGAGCAGTAAGCTTGCTAAGATTGAAACAGGAATAGTGACAAAATAGTGTATAATTTCTTCAAAAATAAAAATTTATCCTTTTACAGCTCTGCCTATATATGTATACATATACATATATGTATATATATATAAATAGTATATATATATATATATATATCAGTATAAAGAGCAATGTAAATATATTGATATTCATTAAGAACTTCATAAAAGTCAAACCATATATCTGCACAATTTTTCATGAGGAATTTGAATTGATATCCACCTTTTAATCCCTGCATACTGTCTTTCAGGCATGATTCGAGGTTGTTGATAATCTGTATAGAAAGATCCCCAGAAATATCATATGCAGGATACCCAATCCAACTGACATCCACCAAACACACCATTTAATAAGACCTGCCTCAAACAGATTGTCAAACCGCAGTGGGAAGGCCAGGGAGGGTTGGGGGGTAGGAGGGAGGTGGGCAAGAGATCAACCGACGGACTGTATGCATGCATTTAACCATAACCAATGGACATAAGACACTGGGGGTAGGGGAGGCCAGGGGATTGTCAAGGGCAGGGGAAAAAACGGAGACATATGTAATACTTTTTGTAATACTTTAAGCAATAAGACAGTAAAAAAAAAGTAAATTCAAGCAAGTATCAACCAAATTTTTTTTACAAGAGTTTACTTATAGCTTGGAATAAATATAATTTTAAATGGGAAAGTCACCTTAATTACTGTGAGAGCAAGTGTCAAGTGAAATGATGATGCCTAACCTGTAATGTTCACTGAACATGAGTTTGTGAATTGACAAAGACCCCAGAAAATGCCTCCTCATTTCAGTGTTCTTTTTTATTCCATTGACTAAGACCCTGCAATACCCAAGACAAGACACCTCTACCCAAGTCACCATTGGAGGCCCCAACCTGTGGTCAGGCAGAAGGGAAAAAGTCTGCCTTCTGTAAACCTATCAACGTTATTTTCTCACCATCTAAGGGGTGTGTGGAGGTACACATGTTCAGAAAAACACGTCGTGATGAGGATGGTAAGGAATAAACAAAGGAGGGATCTGAACTTGATCAAGAGATATAGCTTAATTGCTCAGCTTACTCTCTACTTACTTCATATGCCCCTCAAATGCAGAAAAGGACTTCAGGAAAGAGGGACTAGGACTAAGGCTCCTGCAGACAGACAAGTAGGCAGTGTGCCTTCAAGGACAGGGCAAGGTCGCTCAGCACAAATTTCCAACACAGCGCCAGCTAACACTGAGGCAATAGACAGTGCTGATGTGTGTGTATGACGTTTTACTCAGACCTTACTCTCTGGGAAGCATAAAGTCAAATCCTCACACACTCACTCACACACCTGTCACTCTCCATACCAAGTATGGCTCTGTATGTCCTTCTTTTTCCTTGTTCTATCATATACACAGGCTTTCCCTCTTCATCTCTTTCCCATTCTCCATTTCCATTACGGAGATACACTCTTACCTTCACTTCATCACATAATGATTATCAGATTCACAAATTCCATAATATACACACACTAATCCCATAAATAATCCACATCCCCTCACACAGAAAACTTCTTTAGGTTAAAGTCTAATGAACCTATATACCCTGAAGAAAATTTACTTTCATCTGTTTCCTTTCTAATCTATATGGCACTTCAGCTACCAGGCCTTCAGATCTTCACTGAACTGAACATTCTGAGATCTCATACACCCTTCCCCTAATACTCTCAGTCTCACTGTCTTACAGTAAGAACAAGGACCAGTCCTGCACCTTTCACATGTGCTGTCATACAACATTGCAAACATGCACACACTCATCCCCATCCTCTTTACCAACATGGAAAACACTCACCAGATATATTCTAATACATACATAGAATTCTAAGAATACTTGCATACAAAACTACATCCTCATTCCCACATTGTTATACCATGTAAACACCTCAAAGTATCCCACACATAGAATTCTGAAATATAATATGCATATGAACTTTCACTACAAATTCTCCTGTGGGTCATGGACATCTTAACCCCTATAGATTTCACACACATTTTCTAGCTTGCTTATGTTAAAAATTTTCTTTCCCAGTATTCCATTAACCACTTCAAAAACTTTCCTGTACTGGAGCCTCTGAGATGCCAGCATTCCAGCCAGTCAGGAAACGGAAGCGCACAGAGCGGCACATTGAAGGTTTACCATGGCGAAGCCTGAAATGGCACATGTCATTTCCAATCATTTTCCATTGTAGTAATGTATTCTCATGGTGAGAACTACCTTCAAGGGAAGCTAACAAAGATAACATAGTTTTATGTCCAGGTTGAAAGAAGACAGCAATCTCGGTTCCATTTTCAAAGAAGCCACTTTGAACAAACCCAGTCACCCAGGACATATATTAGCACAATAAATACTCCATGCATTTAATATTTTCATAGGAACCACATAACACTACCCATCCAGGCTGTGTGTACTCAATGAATGTGGTACATGGTAGACGCTTTGTTTAATGGACAGGTAAAAACACAAATTACAGGAATGGGATGCGTATCTATTACTTTTATTTTATTTTTAGCAAAGCTGAAATCAGGAGATGCTTCGCAGCACAGGCACAAGGCAGAGGCCCCAACTCAACACCAGAAAGCATGGAAGGCCTCCTCTTCAGAGAGTTTTCCCTCCATCTCTTCTAAAGACAGGCAAAGTGATGCTGGTAAGGAGGGACTATTGAGTAGGATGCAAAGGGAGGTGGGATCTAGACAGAACCCATGGTTGAGCTAAGTGTTTCTGTCCATTAACCGACAACAAGCTACCCAGTACAAACAGATACTCTAATGATTCTGCATCTTCTTAGCACAGTGATGGCGAACCTATGACACACCTGTCAGAGGTGACAAGCAAACTCATTTTTTTGGTAGATTTTTTTCTTAAATGGCATTTAAATATATAAAATAAATATTAAATATATAAATTTTGTTTTACTATCGTTGCAAATATCAAAAAATTTCTATATGTGACACGGCACCAGAGTTAAGTTAGGGTTTTCAAAATGCTGACAGGCCGAGCTCAAAAGGTTCGCATTCACTGTCTTAGTAGGATCAGCAGTGGAAGAAGGGAAAACACCGCAAAGAGCTGGAGGGAGCCCAAGGAGATCAGTGGAGAACAGTGTTCTATTTGAGGTATCATGGGAGAGGGCCTAAGGGGATGAGAGTTTTATCAGAGAAACATGGAAGAATACTTTCCTATGAGCTGGCCAAGCACATGTCATATTACCAGGATCCTGGGAAGCACTAATAACTTAACATAGGCCCAACGTGGTAGGATCCTCAAGAACTGAACTTGAGGTAGAGTGCAGAGATACCCAGAAAAGACACCATCACAATCATATATTTACATAGCCAGTACTTCCCATTCACATTCATCTCTTATAAGATCCTTTTGCTGTCACTGTCCCCATCATTCATGTCCCTATAACATTCCACATGCCTCTAAATTCTCCATGCTGGATTTTTGTCCATGCCATGCAAACCGTTATGATTTCTCTGACTCTTAAGACGCTAGATTAGTATCCTTGTTTTTTAAAATTTTTGGAAATACAAGGGCACAGTATAAACTTTGTGTCTAGCTCCTTTCACTCATTACTATATTTGTGTAATTCATCCATGTTGTACATGATGTTAATTTTGTTCATTTTTGGGATATGTATATCATTTCACAAATATTATTTCTTCATTGATTATACTCTTCTGATCATTCAGGTTGCTTTGACTTCGAACTACTTGAAAATGTGATGTTCTGGGCAATCTATTACATATATTTGTCAATATGAGCATAATTCTATGTGGTGAATGCTGAAGAATTAGAATGCTAGGCCATAGGGGCCATATTCTATTTTAACCTCCTCAAAAGTCAATACTTCACACTTTGCTTTCTAATGCAATTTCTTGTTATGGCATATCTAGTATTACAAAATATTCTCTGCATTCTCTGCCATTATTTTCAAAGCACAGGCATTCTTTCTCTTATAAACCGTGATTTTCACATCCCCATATTCTATAAATATTGTCTCACATTTTGGAAATATACTAACTGCTCTCGTCTCAAAGACAATATTCTTAGTGATAAGATTCCTTATCTAAACAACATAATATATAAAGCATGTAAGTCCATTATTATTGATAATGCAATCTACACATTATGCAATAAATATGTGCTGAACTAACACAGTGACAAAAAGCACACATACCCTCCCCAGTCACACAACGCTCATTCCACATTTACATTTGCAAACACCAACTCAATAACACATTATACCTCAACCCAGTTTTAACCAATGCATTAGAAATGTAAACACTAAGTACATTACATTCACCATGGCATTTTGCTATAAATATGAATAATACTATAGTACACACATTCCAGAGACATGAAGATAATCTTACAGTGAATTAAGGAGCAGCAAGCTTGCTAAGATTGAAACAGGAACAGTGACAAAATAGTGTATAATTTCTTCAAAAATAAACATTTATCCTTTTACAGGTCTGTATATATATATATATATATATATATATATATATATATCTCAGTATAAAGAGCAATGTAAATATATTGATATTCATTAAGAACTTCATAAAAGTCAAACCATATATCTGCACAATTTTTCATGAGGAATTTGAATTGATATCCACCTTTTAATCCCTGCATACTGTCTTTCAGGCATGATTCGAGGTTGTTGATAATCTGTATAGAAAGATCCCCAGAAATATCATATGCAGGATACCCAATCCAACTGACATCCACCAAACACACCATTTAATAAGACCTGCCTCAAACAGATTGTCAAACCGCAGTGGGAAGGCCAGGGAGGGTTGGGGGGTAGGAGGGAGGTGGGCAAGAGATCAACCGACGGACTGTATGCATGCATTTAACCATAACCAATGGACATAAGACACTGGGGGTAGGGGAGGCCAGGGGATTGTCAAGGGCAGGGGAAAAAACGGAGACATATGTAATACTTTTTGTAATACTTTAAGCAATAAGACAGTAAAAAAAAAGTAAATTCAAGCAAGTATCAACCAAATTTTTTTTACAAGAGTTTACTTATAGCTTGGAATAAATATAATTTTAAATGGGAAAGTCACCTTAATTACTGTGAGAGCAAGTGTCAAGTGAAATGATGATGCCTAACCTGTAATGTTCACTGAACATGAGTTTGTGAATTGACAAAGACCCCAGAAAATGCCTCCTCATTTCAGTGTTCTTTTTTATTCCATTGACTAAGACCCTGCAATACCCAAGACAAGACACCTCTACCCAAGTCACCATTGGAGGCCCCAACCTGTGGTCAGGCAGAAGGGAAAAAGTCTGCCTTCTGTAAACCTATCAACGTTATTTTCTCACCATCTAAAGGGTGTGTGGAGGTACACATGTTCAGAAAAACACGTCGTGATGAGGATGGTAAGGAATAAACAAAGGACGGATCTGAACTTGATCAAGAGATATAGCTTAATTGCTCAGCTTACTCTCTACTTAGTTCATATGCCCCTCAAATGCAGAAAAGGACTTCAGGAAAGAGGGACTAGGACTAAGGCTCCTGCAGACAGACAAGTAGGCAGTGTGCCTTCAAGGACAGGGCAAGGTCGCTCAGCACAAATTTCCAACACAGCGCCAGCTAACACTGAGGCAATAGACAGTGCTGATGTGTGTGTATGACGTTTTACTCAGACCTTACTCTCTGGGAAGCATAAAGTCAAATCCTCACACACTCACTCACACACCTGTCACTCTCCATACCAAGTATGGCTCTGTATGTCCTTCTTTTTCCTTGTTCTATCATATACACAGGCTTTCCCTCTTCATCTCTTTCCCATTCTCCATTTCCATTACGGAGATACACTCTTACCTTCACTTCATCACATAATGATTATCAGATTCACAAATTCCATAATATACACACACTAATCCCATAAATAATCCACATCCCCTCACACAGAAAACTTCTTTAGGTTAAAGTCTAATGAACCTATATACCCTGAAGAAAATTTACTTTCATCTGTTTCCTTTCTAATCTATATGGCACTTCAGCTACCAGGCCTTCAGATCTTCACTGAACTGAACATTCTGAGATCTCATACACCCTTCCCCAATACTCTCAGTCTCACTGTCTTACAGTAAGAACAAGGACCAGTCCTGCACCTTTCACATGTGCTGTCATACAACATTGCAAACATGCACACACTCATCCCCATCCTCTTTACCAACATGGAAAACACTCACCAGAAATATTCTAATACATACATAGAATTCTAAAAATACTTGCGTACAAAACTACATCCTCATTCCCACATTGTTATACCATGTAAACACCTCAAAGTATCCCACACATAGAATTCTGATATATAATATGCATATGAACTTTCACTCCAAATTCTTGTGTGGGTCATGGACATCTTAACTCCTATAAATTTCACACACATCTTCTAGCTTGCTTATGTTAAAAATTTCCTTTCCCAGTATTCCATCAACCACTTCAAAAAGTTTCCTCTACTGGAGCCTCTGAGATGCCAGCATTCCAGCCAATCAGGAAACAGAAGAGCACAGAGCAGCACATTGAAGGTTTCTATGGCGAAGCCTGAAATGGCATATGTCATTTCCAATCATTTTCCATTGTAGTCATGTATTCTCATGGTGAAAACTACCTTCAAGGGAAGCTAACAAAGATAACATAGTTTTATGTCCAGGGTGAAAGAAGACAGCAATCTCGGTTCCATTTTCATAGAAGCCACTTTTTACAATCCTAGTCACCCAGGACATATATTAGCACAATAAATACTCCATGCATTTAATATTTTCATAGGAACCACATAACACTACCCATCCTGGCTGTGTGTGCTCAATGAATGTGGTACATGGTAGACGCTTTGTTTAATGGACAGGTAAATACACAAATTACAGGAATGGGATGCGTATCTATTACTTTTATTTAATTTCTCAGCAAAGCTAAAATCAGGAGATGCTTCTCAGCGCAGGCAAAAGGCAGAGGCCCCAACTCAACACCAGAAAGCATGGAAGGCCTCCTCTTCAGAGAGTTTTCCCTCCATCTCTTCTAAAGACAGGCTAAGTGATGCTGGTAAGGAGGGACTATTGTGTAGGATACAAAGGGAGGTGGGATCTAGACAGAACCCATGGTTGAGCTAAGTGTTTCTGTCCATTAACCGACAACAAGCTGCCCAGTACAAACAGATACTCTAATGATTCTGCATCTTCTTAGCACAGTGATGGCGAACCTATGACACACCTGTCAGAGGTGACAAGCAAACTCATTTTTTTGGTAGATTTTTTTTCTTAAATGGCATTTAAATATATAAAATAAATATTAAATATATAAATGTTTGTTTTACTATCGTTGCAAATATCAAAAAATTTCTATATGTGACACGGCACCAGAGTTAAGTTAGGGTATTTCAAAATGCTGAATGGAAGAGCTCAAAAGGTTCTCCTTCACTGTCTTAGTAGGATCAGCGGTGGAAGCAAGGGAAAATACCGCAAAGAGCTGGAGGGAGCCCAAGGAGATCAGTGGAGAACAGTGTTCTATTTGAGGAAATCATGGGAGAGGGCCTGAGGGGATGAGAGTTTTATCAGAGAAACATGGAAGAATACTTTCCTATGAGCTGGCCAAGCACATGTCTTTTACCAGGATCCTGGGAAGCACTAATAACTTAACACAGGCCCATCGTGGTAGGATCCTCAAGAACTGAACTTGAGGTACAGTGCAGAGATACCCAGGAAAAGACACCATCACATCCATATATTTACATAGCCAGTATTTCCCATTCACATTCATCTCTTATAAGATCCTTTTGCTGTCACTGTCCCCATCATTCATTTCCCTATAACATTCCACATGCCTCTAAATTCTCCATGCTGGATTTTTGTCCATGCCATGCAAACCGTTATGATTTCTCTGACTCCTAAGACACTAGACTAGTATCCCTGTTTTTTAAAATTTATGGAAATACAAGGGCAAAGTATATACTTTGTGTCTAGCTCCTTTCACTCATTACTATATTTGTGTAATTCATTCATGTTGTACATGATGTTAATTTTGTTCATTTTTGGGATATGTATATCATTTTACGAATATTATTTCTTCATTGATTATACTCTTCCAATCATTCAGGTTGCTTTGACTTAAACTACTTGAAAATGTGATGTTCTGGGCAATCTATTACTTATATTTATCAATACGAGCATAATTCTATGAGGTGAATGCTGAAGAATTAGAATGCTAGGCCATAGGGGCCATATTCTATTTTAACCTCCTCAAAAGTCAATACTTCGCACTTTGCTTTCTAATGCAATTTCTGGTTATGGCATATCTAGTATTACAAAATATTCTCTGCATTCTCTGCCATTATTTTCAAAGCACAGGCACTCTTTCTCTTATAAACCTTGATTTTCACATCCCCAGATTCTATACCTATTGTCTCACATTTTGGAAATATACTAACTGCTCTAGTCTCAAAGACAATATTCTTAGTGATAACATTCCTTATCGAAACAACATAATATATAAAGCACGTAAGTCCTTTATTGTTGATAATGCAATCTACACATTATGCAATAAATATGTGCTGAACTAACACAGTGACAAAAAGCACACATACCCTCCTCAGTCACACAAAGCTCATTCCACATTAACGTTTGCAAACACCAACTCAATAAAACATTATACCTCAACCCAGTTTTACCCAACGCATTAGAAATGTAAACACTAAGTACATTACATTCACCATGGCATTTTGCTATAAATATGAATAATACTATAGTGCACACATCCCAGAGACATGAAGATAATCTAAAACAGTGAATTAAGCAGCAGCAAGCTTGCTAAGATTGAAACAGGAACAGTGACAAAATAGTGTATAATTTCTTCAAAAATAAACATTTATCCTTTTACAGGTCTGTATATATATATATATATATATATATATATCTCAGTATAAAGAGCAATGTAAATATATTGATATTCATTAAGAACTTCATAAAACTTCATAAAACTCACACCATATATCTGCTAAATGCACAATTTTTCATGAGGAATTTGAATTGATATCCACCTTTTAATCCCTGCAAACTGTCTTTCAGGCATGATTCGAAGGTGTTGATAATCTGTATAGATAGATCTCCAGAAATATCATGTGCAAGATACCCAATCCAACTGACATCCACTAAACACACCATTTAATAAGAGTTTACTTATAGCTTGGAATAAATATAATTTTAAATGGGAAAGTCACCTTAATTACAGTGAGAGCAAGTGTCAAGTGAAATGATGATGCCTGACATGTAATGTCCACTGAACATGCAGTTTTTGAATTGACAAAGACCCCAGAAAATGCCTCATCTCAATGTTCTTTTTTATTCCATTGCCCAGGACCCTGCAATACCCAAGACAAGACACCTCTACCCAAGTCACCATTGGAGGCCCCAGCCTGTGGTCAGGCAGAAGGGAAAAAGTCTGCCTTCTGTAAACCTATCAACGTTATTTTCTCACCATCTAAGGGGTGTGTGGAGGTACACATGTTCAGAAAAACACGTCGTGATGAGGATGGTAAGGAATAAACAAAGGAGGGATCTGAACTTGATCAAGAGATGTAGCTTAATTGCTCAGCCTACTCTCTACTTAGTTCATTTTCCCCTCAAATGCAGAAAAGGACTTCAGGAAAGAGGGACTAGGACTAAGGCTCCTGCAGACAGACAAGTAGGCAGTGTGCCTTCAAGGACAGGGCAAGGTCGCTCAGCACCAATTTCCAGCATAGCGCCAGCTGAAACTGAGGCAAGAGACAGTGCTGATGTGTGTGTATGACATTTTACACAGACCTTACTCTCTGGGAAGAACAAAGTCAGATCCTCACACACTCACTCACACATCTGTCATCCTCCATACCAAGTAAGGCTCTGTATGTCCTCCTTTTCCCTTGTTCTATCATATACACAGGCTTTCCCTCTTCATCTCTCTTTCCCATTCTCCATTCCCATTACGGAGATACACTCTTACCTTCACTTCATCACATAATCATTGTCAGATTCACAAATTCCACAATATGCACATATTAATCCCATAAATAATCCACATCACCTCACACAGAAAACTTCTTTTGGTCAAAGTCTAATGAACATATATGCCCTGAAGAAAATTTACTTTCATCTGTCTCCTTTCTAATCTGTATGGCACTTCAGCTACCAGGCCTTCAGATCTTCACTGAACTGAATATTCTGAGATCTCATACACCCTTCCCCAATACTCTCAGTCTCACTGTCTTACAGTAAGAACAAGGACCAGTCCTGCACCTTTCACATGTACTGTCATACAACTTACAAACATGCACACACTCATCCACATCCTCTTTACCAACATGGAAAACACTCACCAGAAATATTCTAATACATACATAGAATTCTAAAAATACTTGCATACAAAACTACATCCTCATTCCCACTTTGTTATACCATGTAAACACCTCAAAGTATCCCAGACATAGAATTCTGAAATATAATATGCACATGAACTTTCACTCCAAATTCTCGTGTGGGTCATGAACATCTTAACCCCTATAGATTTCACACACATCTTCTAGCTTGCTTATGTTAAAAATTTTCTTTCCCAGTATTCCATCAACCACATCAAAAAGTTCCCTTGCGGGGTAGGGGAGGCCAGGTGATTGTCAAGGGGGGGGGGGAGGACACATATGTAATACCCTTTGTAATACTTTAAGCAATAAAAAGAGAAAATAAAATAAATAAATAAATATAATTGGGATAAAAAAAAGTTTTCTGTACTGCAGCCTCTGAGATGCCAGCATTCCAGCCAGTCAAGAAACAAAAGAGCACAGTGTGGCACATTAAAGGTTTGTATGGCGAAGCCTGAAATGGCCCATGTCATTTCCAATCATTTTCCATTGTAGTCATATAATCTCATGGTCAAAAATACCTTCAAGGGAAGCTAACAAAGATAACATAGTTTTATGTCCAGGTTGAAAGAAGACAGCAATCTCGGTTCCATTTTCAAAGAAGCCACTTTGAACAAACCCAGTCACCCAGGACATATATTAGCACAATAACTACTCCATGCATTTAATATTTTCATAGGAACCACATAACACTACCCATCCAGGCTGTGTGTGCTCAATGAATGTGGTACATGGTAGACGCTTTGTTTAATGGACAGGTAAATACACAAATTACAGGAATGGGATGCGTATCTATTACTTTTATTTAATTTCTCAGCAAAGCTGAATTCAGGAGATGCTTCACAGTGCAGGCACAAGGCAGAGGCCCCAACTCAATGCCAGAAAGCATGGAAGGCCTCCTCTTCAGAGAGTTTTCCCTCCATCTCTTCTAAAGACAGGCAAAATGATGCTGGTAAGGAGGGACTATTGAGTAGGATGCAAAGGGAGGTGGGATCTAGACAGAACCCATGGTTGAGCTGAGTGTTTCTGTCCATTAACCAAAAACAAGCTACCCAGTACAAACAGACACTCCAATGATTCTTCATCACCTTAGCACAGTGATGGCGAACTTATGACACACCTGTCAGAGGTGACAAGAAAACTCATTTTTTTGGTAGATTTTTCTTTGTTAAATGGCATTTAAATATATAAAATAAATATTAAATATATAAATGTTTGTTTTACTATCGTTGCAAATATCAAAAAATTTCTATATGTGACACGGCACCAGAGTTAAGTTAGGGTATTTCAAAATGCTGAATGGAAGAG
The DNA here is from genome assembly GCF_000147115.1 of Myotis lucifugus. NCBI lineage: Eukaryota > Metazoa > Chordata > Mammalia > Chiroptera > Vespertilionidae > Myotis > Myotis lucifugus. The sequence goes on from NW_005871164.1 coordinate 3,140,069, forward strand.
CTCAAAAGGTTCTCCTTCACTGTCTTAGTAGGATCAGCGGTGGAAGCAAGGGAAAATACCGCAAAGAGCTGGAGGGAGCCCAAGGAGATCAGTGGAGAACAGTGTTCTATTTGAGGAAATCATGGGAGAGGGCCTAAGGGGATGAGAGTTTTATCAGAGAAACATGGAAGAATACTTTCCTATGAGCTGGCCAAGCACATGTCATATTACCAGGATCCTGGGAAGCACTAATAACTTAACACAGGCCCAACGTGGTAGGATCCTCAAGAACTGAACTTGAGGTACAGTGCAGAGATACCCAGGAAAAGACACCATCACATCCATATATTTACATAGCCAGTATTTCCCATTCACATTCATCTCTTATAAGATCCTTTTGCTGTCACTGTCCCCATCATTCATGTCCCAATAACATTCCACATGCCTCTAAATTCTCCATGCTGGATTTTTGTCCATGCCATGCAAACTGTTATGATTTCTCTGACTCCTAAGATGCTTGATCAGTATCCCTGCTTTTAAATTTTATGGAAATACGAGGGCACAGAATATACTTTGTGTCTAGCTCCTTTCATTAATCAATATATTTGTTGAATTATCCATGTTGTTTATGACATTAATTTTGCTCCTTTTTGGTACATGTATATCATTGCATGAATATTATATTTTTGTTGACTATAATTATCTGGTCATTATGGTTGCTTTGAGTCTGAGCTGCTTGAAAAGTGATATTGTGGGTAATATGTTGCATGTATTTTTCACTATGGATACATTTCTTTTTGGTGAATGCATAAGAGTTAGATTGCTAGGCCTTAGTTCTCATATTCTATCTGAATCCCGTCAGAACTCAATCTTTCATTGTGCTGAGCCAGCACAGCTAATAGTGATCCTGAGTGGAGGGATGAAAGGATTAACAAAGACAGACAAGAGAATGAAAGCTGTATCTTGGTGGGACGCTGCTCCCTGATGAGGAGACAGCACCAGTGCACACAAGCAGAGTCTTTATTTTATAGCAGATGCCAAGAGGCAAACTAGGAGCGTGATCAAGTTGTTAACAGCATTCTCAACCCTACTCAACTGCATGCACCTGAACTCTACCACACAGGCATGTGGGGCCATGTGTTCGGACCATAGGTTTAAGCTTAAAACTATAGCTGTTGGCTATATTTGTGTTGTGAAGGCTCAGCCTTCCAGCTAGGACTTGCACGTGGCCACGAGAGGACTGTGCCCTCTATTAGGTCAAGGCTTGAACCTGTCCAGAACACTGTAGCCATGCCCCATATTTCATACGTTCAATTTCTAATGTTACACATCCTCCTCTAAACTCTCTGTCATTTTTTTCAAAGCACAGGTATTATTACTTTTATATCACTTCATTTCCACATCCCCTTTAATTATTCCCTCACATTTTGCAAATATACTAACTGCTCTAGTCTCAAAGAGTATATTCTCAGTAATAACATGCCTTAACTAAACAACATCCTAAATAATAAACAAACATGGTAATTAACCATACCTCCGACATGCTTCCCATTGGCTAATCAGTACGATATACAAAATAACTGCCAACCAAGATGGCAGCCGGCAGCCAGGCAGCTGAAGTAAACAGGAAGGCTTGCTTGCTCCAGTGATGGAGGAAGCCAAGGTTTCCAGCCTGCTGCCGCTGACTTCTGAGCTGCAGTCTAAGCAACTATGTTGCAATTACAGAAGCTAAACAATCCCCAGAAATCTGCTTTCAGCCAGCCAGGCCTCAGAGCTGGAGTGGCAACAGTGTTTCAATTATAGAAGCTAAACATAGCCCAGATATATGCTTTCAGAAGCAGAGGTCTCAGAGCTGGAGCCGAGCCTCAGAGCTAAAGCGGCCTCTCAGCTCCAGTGACAGCCATAGAAGGTAAAAAAAATCCCAGTATAAAAAAAAGAAAAGAAAAAAAGGAGAGGTTGGGAGCTTCAGTCACCCGCCAGGCTGAAAACCGCCCTCAGCCCCTCACCCAGACTGGCCAGGCACCCGAGTGGGGATCCCACCCTGAAGGCGGTGTGACCAGCTGCAAACAGCCATCAGCCCCTCATCCAGTCTGGCCAGGCATCCAAGCAGGACCCCCACTCTGATTCGGGACACCTTTCATGGCAAACCAGCCGGCCCCCACCCATACATCAGGACTCTATCCTATATAATAAGAGGGTAATATGCAAACTGACCCTAACAGCAGAAAGACTGGGAATGACTGGTCACTATGACACACACTGACCACCAGGGGGCAGACGCTCAATGCAGGAGCTGCCCTCTGGTGATCAGTGCGCTCTCACAGGGGGGACCTCTGCTCAGCCACAAGCCAGGCTGATGGCTGCCAGTACAGCGGTGGTGGTGGGGGCCTCTCCTGCCTCCTCAGCAGTGCTAAGGATGTCTGACTGCAGCTTAGGTCTGCTCCCTGCTGGCAAATGGACATCCCCCGAGGGCTGCCAGGCTGCCAGAGGAATGTCTGATTGCCATCTTAGGCCCAATCCCCCGGGGAGCGGGCCTAAGCCAGCAAGTGGTCATCCCCGAGGGGTCACAGACTGCGAGATGGCACAGGCCGGGCTGAGGGGCCCCCCTACCCCTAAGTGCACAAATTTTTGTGCACCAAGCCTCTAGTATAATATATAAAGCACATAAATACATCATTATTGATAATGCATTCTACATACATAAGTGTGTGCTGAACTAATAAGAGACAGAAAGCACACATAACCTTAACCTTTTCAGTCACATAAAGTTCATCCCATATTCACATTAGCAAATACCAAATCAACCTCACATTAAACCTTAACCCAGTTTTAACCAACACATTATGCATTTAAACACCAAGCACATTACATTCAAATAACACTTTGATACCCAATCCCACTGATATTCACAAAACACACCATTTAGTACGTTTACTTATAGTTTGGAGTTAATGTAATTTTAAATGGAAAACTCATTAATTTCTTTGGGAAGAGGTGTCATGGGTAGCAATGATGCCTCACATGTCATGTCCACTCAACATGTACTTTTTGAATTGACACAGACCTCAGGAAATGCCTCATCTCAATGTTCTATTTTTTTCCATTGCCCAGGACGCCGCATCAGCCAAGACAATGTCCTTCAGCCCGAGTCACCCGTGGAAGCCCCAGCCTGTGGTCCGACTGCAGGAGAAAAGTCTTCCTTCTCAGAACATCCTATCGGTGTCTCCACCCCATCCAAGCATACCCGTCTATATGATGATGGTAAGGAATATACAAAGGTGGGATCTGAGCTTGGTCATGAGCTGTAGCTCAATTCCTCAGCCTGCTCCCTATTAGTTCACTTTCCCCTCAAAAACAGGAAAGGGCTTTAGGACTAGGACTAAGGCTTCTGTGGAGGGACAGGTAGAGAGTGCGCCTTCCAGAACTGGGCAAAGTCCTGCAGCACAAATCCCCAACATACAGCACTGGGACAGCTGTGCCTGAGGTAGAGCACAGTGCTGACAAGGATATGAGAGTTTACTCAGAACCTTCCCCTCAGATGAGCACAAAATCAGATCCTCACACACTCACTCACACATCTGTCCTCCTCCATTCCAGTAAGGCTCCATTTCTCCTACTTTCCCTTGTTCTCTCATATACACAGGCCTTACTTCTTCATCTGTATTTCCCATTCTCTAGCAGCATTACCTAGATGCACTGTTACCCTCATTCCTTCACACAATCATTTCCAGACTCACCCATTTACACACTGGTTCCATAAGTAATCTACTTCCCCTCACACAGATAACCTCTTTAGGTCAAACTGTAGAAACTCACATGGCCTCAAGGAAATGAACTTTCATCTGTTGTGTCCCTACTAATCATATGCCACTTCATCCACCAGGCCAAAAGACCTTCATAGAGGTGAACATTCTGAAAGCCCATAACACACTCAGTCTCACTGTCTCACATTAAAACAGGTACCACTCCTGCACTGTTCACATGCACTGTCACACTACATAACAAGCATGCATTCACCGATTTGCCATTCTCTTTTAGCAACACAGAAACACTTCCAAAATATGGTCAAGAATATATATACAACTCTAGAAGAACATGCTACTCAACCTATATCCTCATTCTATATAGTTATACCATGTAAACACCTCAGATATAGCACACCACATACTGAATTCTGAAATATCACATATATTTCTATTTTTACTTCACATGGTCACATACTGCATGTGTACCTTAACTCCTACAGTCCTTACATATATTTTCTAATCTTTTTATGTTTCAAATTTTATTTCCTAGAAATCAAGGAGATGACTGTATCCCAGGACTCGGAGCAAACGGAGAACTCCTCTGACTATTCACATACCTACATTCCTTCCCACACACCTAATAATAACGAGCCCTTTATGCCCCCAGTACATGGGACAGATGTAAGGCCCATGAAAATTTACTATATGCATGTACAACTGAAAAGGGGTGTGGCCGTCTTATACCATACAAAGGAAGGGTGGGAGCCCCCCTCAAAAAAAATCAAAATGGAAGAAATGACCTACATTGGAAAGGTCCGTAAAAATGTCCCCGTCTATCACATGTCTGAGAAGAAACACCTAATTGCTCATGAGCCCATGTTAGACAGCGGAGCCCAGGAGAAAAGGAAGGAGGCTGACAGTCCAGCACAGCCTCCAGCTCTGGGCTGGTATCCCAGCGCTAAGACACCTGAGTGGCTGGTGGCCCTGGACAGTGGGTTCAGGTGCATGGCCTGCTGCAGGGTCTTCCCTAGCTTAGCAATCCTTTAGGACCATGTGGAGTATGGGGTCAGAGAGGGCTTCAGCTGCCATGTTTTCCATAATGCCATGGCTCATCTAAAAGTTCAAAGCACGTATTAGGAGGAAGAAGGAGAAAGAAGAGAAGGCATTATTTAGACGCTAAATGACAAACATTTTGCCATGAAGACAACCTTGTACAACTAAAGAGACTGTTTTTCAGCCCGTAGAAGAGAGGATGTGAAGGTTAAACTCCACTGAGGAGGCTCATTCCCTTCAAGCAGACATACTATCCAACCTTTATACTCATACCTACCACCACCATCTCTATACCGTACCACCTATCTCAGCAGACAGCCCCTTTTAATACCATCCACCATTTTCCTAAGGGACAAGAAGTCATTCCAGATACTGCCTTCCCTCTCTCCAACTTTATTATATACCATCCATGAAAACATTCTTAATGCAAAAGACTGCAAACACTACAAAATCTTGATAGTACAGATTGTAATTCTTCTCCCCTGTATTCACCCCCACATTTCTATGCAATTGGTCTTTGTTAACAAATTTACATATTTTTCTATATCCCTTTCTTTAAATGAAGATATACGTTTTTTCAATATCTTACTCTAATGTATTCAGCTGCACCATTATTTGGCTGGAAGGCAGACATTGTGGAAGTATAAAAAGGTACTGCATGGATGAAAGCAAAAGCAATTATAATCCACCTCTAAACTTCTACGAACTTGTGGAAACACAGGTGCACATACACTCCTTATACATATGTATCCATGGGGAAGGATGAGCACACAATGAACAATTACAGGATACTCTAATATTTAGATTAACGTGTATATATACAGGTTTCTAAAATGTCATAGTGCATATTTAAGTTTAATAACTTTAGAAGGGTGACAGCTACCAACTGTTGAAAAACACAATTTACATTTTTATTTACATCCATGTCATTTATACTTATTTGACACTCTATATTTTTAACTACCAATGTTAATTTTTCTCTCTCTGCCATCTTCAGAAAGAAATAATGAAAGAAAAAATTAAAATTCAAAAAGTATTATTTATAATTCCAAAAACTATACTGGAAAATGGAAAATAAAATAGATCCCCTTTTAAATGATCTTTATAATTTGTAGCTTTTACCCTTTTGAAATTATTAAAGCTTAAACCTGTACTATGATATTTTGGACACCTTTATGTATACATATTAGATTATCTTGTAACTTTTCATTTTGTGCCGCATTCTTCCCCATAAAAACACATGTAAAAGAACTATATGTGCACCCATGTGTCCACAAGTACACAGAAGCTAAGAGATGGATTACAGTTGCTGTTGTTTTTATCTGAGTATTTTTTACTTCTTCCTTTGAAAAAAGGCTCTATTTTCTGCCAAATATATAGGCAAGTCGGATTAGTTAAGTAAAGTCATTACTTCTCTACCTTCCTGTCATCATCCGACCTAGTTACCCCGAGTAAACATCTATCCATGACCAATCTGTACTGATAACTTGGAAGAGTAAAACAGGAGAGTGAGAGATTGGGGATGGTGGTAGTAGTGAGTTATCCTTTGTCTGCAACTCACTTGAAGGTTTTTCCACTGCTAGGCTTGCTTCAATTCCTCTCCTTTGAAATACTGGGCTGTTTAAACTGTGACTAAGTCATTAGCCTTCCTTTACTAAGTTCAGTTAAGTTCTTGATTTTTTTCCTCAATTAGCCTAAGCCATTTCCTATAGTTTGTAACATAAAGCTCTTTAATTAATGCAAGTTAGCTTCAACAGAATAACTTCTTCCATTTTAATAGCTGAAATGACATGACCTAGAAAGGAGGAACACATTATATTCCTCTGACTTTATATTGAAACAGTAAGGGATATACTGGTAGTCAGTACGTATACTATGTCCTTGATTAATTAGGAAAGTGCATTTGCAGATCTAGAGCCAACATTTTTATGCACCTCTACCACCACCATCTCTACAACCATCCCAGCAATATGAGCAGACGGCCCCTTTTAATACCACATAGCACAAGGCAGACCACACATCCCAGATACTGCCTTACCCTCTATCCAACTTACTATACCCCCTACATATGCCATTCATGAATATCTGCATGATGCAAAAGACTTTATAGACATTTTAGAATTTTTAGAATAGAAACTGCAATACTCCTCCCTTCTACTCAGCCCTAACATTTCTATGAAAGTGTTCTTTGTTAAGATAGCATGTACTGGAGCCTAGAATGTAATTGCAAAGTAATATATATTGATTTGTAACAACAGGAATTTTGTTAAATGGAAAAAGCAAATAAAATTTCTTACATGCTACCAATTCCATTGTTGGCATTTACTATTTGTTCTTATTTTTATATGATGTCTAATAAGTATTATTTGTATATATTATACTGTTATTTCCCCCATTTTCTAAAAAAAAAATTATGTATATATATCCTGTTAAGATTCAAAATCCTCTCTATGCTTGTCATCATTTTCTGCCTCATTCCAGTATACCTAATACTAAGTACACTATAAAATACTTTTTAAAAAGTCTAGCACTTTCTACACTGTCTACCCAAGAATGATTAAAGTATCTAAAATTATGTTTTGTATAATAAGGATAGCTTTCACTTTTCTACAGGTTAAAAATTGAGTGCACTCTAAAAACATTTCCCCTTATTATTGAGTTGTGCCTTTGTTTTAAATTCATAGTAATTTTATATTGTATAATTTTTATTTATTCATAGTATAGTAATGTTTTGAAAGTTTTCTCTTGAAGATACCACATGATCTCAGTCCTTTGTGGAATATAATGAACAACATAGACTGATGAAGAGGGACAGATCCAGAGACAGAGAAGCAGCAATCAGACTGTCAAACCTCAGAGGGAAGCTAAGCGGGGGTGGGGGTAAGGGGGAGAGATGAACCAAAGGACTTGTATGCATGCATGTAAGCCCAATCAATGGACACAGACAACAGGGGGATGAAAGCATGAGGGGGTGGGGGGAGTGGGGATTAAGGGGGGATGAGGACACATATGTAATACCTTAACCAATAAAGAAATTAAAGATTAAAAATTAAAAAGAGAACAATGCTGGCAATTAATTAAAAAGAATTATTAAAATGTCTCACTTGCATTTCACTATGCAATTCTTTTTATTAAAAAGTCTTATGGAGCCGAACCGGTTTGGCTCAGTGGATAGAGCGTCGGCCTGGGGACTCAAGGGTCCGGGGTTCGATTCCGGTCAAGGGCATGTACCTTGGTTGCGGGCACATCCCCACTCGGGGGCGTGCAGGAGGCAGCTGATCGATGTTTCTCTCTCATCGATGTTTCTAGCTCTCTATCCCTCTCCCTTCTTCTCTGTAAAAAATCAATAAAATATATTTTAAAAAAATAAAATAAAATAAAAAGTCTTATGGAAATAAAAAAAAATTAAACTGCAACATTTTCCCAAAGAATAAACCATTTCAGAATGTCCTGGAATATTTATATTACTCATGCAGAGAAGTCTACAACTTAAAACTTATTTTCTTGTTTAAAACATATAGATCTATAACTCAAAGTTTTTTCAATGAATATCATAAAGAGCTTACATCTATATGAACAATGTGAAGTGAACAACTGAATTTCACAAATTGAGAATATATTGACATACTGAGAAGTTACAATTTGACTCATAACTTAGTTGATGAACTACATTCTGTAACTTATTGGAAAGGTTTAACACAAATTATGAATTGATCCCTTTCATTTGTCTCATTATTGCTATATATGATATATTTCCTAGCGGCAGAACAAACTGAGTCAAGTGTGATTAAAGCAGATACTACTCCCCGCCTCCTCTGGGCTGCCAGACAAACTTATTTTCATCCGAAAAGACAACTCAAATATGACCACCTCAGTGAAGATTTCTGGGATTTTTTTTCTTGCATACTCCATCTGTGCTTTAAGAACATTAGTACATAGATCTGCACTTGCTGCATTATTCTGGTTGTTTGCCTGCTTGTTGGTCTGTGTTCCTTGAGAGCACCTCTTCATCCAGCAATCTCTATGAAATGCTTGTGCAATGAGTAGGGAGAAAAGTGAATAATACATTTTGATCTGTTATGACCTGACAAATAAATAGTAAAGATGCAAGATTTTCAAAACCACATTATTAGTTTTCTGATTGCAAAGACTCTTAACTTTCTAAATGAATAGTCACTGAAAGTGACTTCTTAAGAACTATACATCACACAGATTATTCCTATATATCATTCAAATTTTTCACTATAGATTTAAATGTTTCATCTATTATAAACCACTAGAGGCCCAGTGCACAAAAATTTCTGCACTCGGTGGTGTCCATCAGCCCGGCCTGTGCCCTCTCACAGTCTGGGACCCCTCGGGGGGAAAGGGCCTAAGCTGGCAGTCAGACATCCCTCTGGCAGCCCAGCAGCCCTCGGGGGATGTCCACTTGCCAGCGGGGAGCAGGCCTAAGCTGCAGTCGGACATCCTTAGTGCTGCTGAGGAGGAGGGAGAGGCTCCCACCACCACCACTGTCCTGGCAGCCGTCAGCCTGGCTTGTGGCTGAGCAGAGCTCCCCCTGTGGGAGCGCACTGACCACCAGGGAGAAGCTCCTGCATTGAGCATCTGCCCCCTGGTGGTCAGTGTGCGTCATCGTGACCAGTCATTCCCAGTCGTTCTGCTGTTAGGGTCAATTTGCATATTACCTTTTTATTATATAGAATAGAGGCCTGGTGCACACGTGGGGGCCGACTGGTTTGCCCTGAAGGGTGTCCCAGATCAGGGTGGGGATCCTGCTGGGGTTCCTGGCCAGCCTGGGTAAGGGGCTGATGGCTGTTTGCAGGCTGCTCAAATCCCCTTCAGGGTGGGGGTCCCCACTGGAGTGCCTGACAAGCCTTGGTGAGGGGTTGGTGGCTGTTTGAAAGCTGGCCAAGCCCCCCAGCAGAGACCCTCACCCCATGAGGGTGTGGCCATCCTGGGTGAGGGGCTGATGGCTGTTTGCAGGCTGGTCATGGCCCCCAGCCACCCAAGCTCCCAGTGGAGGGTGGCTGGAAGTAGATATCTGGGATTTATTTATCTTCTATAATTGAAACTTTATTGCCTTGAGTGGAGGCCACAGCCAGCCAGGGCAGGCAGGAAGCTTGGCTTTCTCCATCGCCGGGGCAACCAAGCCTCCTGCTTGCTCCAGCTCGGTGGCTGCTGGCTGCCATCTTGGTTGGTTTAATGTGCATATAGTCGCTCTGATTGGCTGGTGGGCATGGCTTGGGGCATAGCAGAGGTACAGTCAATTTGCATGTTTTTTCTTGTATTAGATTAAATATATAAGGACGTCATATTGGACCAGCAATGGGTGTGAACCAACTTCTATTAGTAATGCAATTCTATTCTTATGGGAGAATTCCAAGAAATTTTAATTAATGATCATAGGTGGGGAAAAATGCAAGTCACCCAAACAAGGCTTGACTAGAAAATGACTACCTAAATTGACAAGAAGGGAAAATCCAACTTTAACAACCTCCTCTGTCATACTTCTCAGAAAATTACTTGGCTGTTTCTGATAACATTTTCCATCATACAAGCAATTAGGGCAGTGGTTCTCAACCTTCCTAATGCTGCTACCCTCATGTTGTAGTGACCCCAATTTCATTGTTACAAACTGAACATAATTAAAGCATAGTGATTAATCACAAAAACAATATGTAATTATATATGTGTTTTCTGATTGTCTTAGGCGACCCCTGTGAAAGGGTCAGTCGAGCCCCAAGGGGTCATGACCCACAGGTTGAGAACCGCTGCTTTAGTGCCTCTGAGGTCTCCTGTTTCCTGTCAGCTGTACTTCTCTCGGGTTTCAAGTTGATTGCACAGTAGTTCAGCTGTAGTTCCAGTCCCGGGGGAACAAGGGAATGCAGCTCCTGCTATGCTGTAGCCATCCTGCCTGCCTCCATATATGTTGCTATCTTCAATTTTTTTAAATTTTTTAATTTAAAAAAAAAATTTCTTTAATTTTTTCAAATTTTAAAAACTTTTTAATTTTTTCCTTTTTGCTGCTCTTCTTCAGTAATTTCCACTGCCATGTTTTTAAGATCATTGATTTTTTTTTCTATTGCCTTATCTAATCTACTATTAAATTCTTCTAATTTATTTTTCACTTTATGCATTGTATTCTCAACTCCATCATTTTTGTTTGGACTTCTCCATTTCTTTTTTGAAGTTCTTGCTCTGTTCATCAAATTTCTCCCTGGGTCAGTGAGCATGTGAAAGGACAGAACGGGACTGATAGCTGTGTCCCTAACCCCTCTTCCAAGATACAAACCACAGAATGTGTCAGTTACCCAGCCTGCCCTTAAATCAGCCAATGGGAATGCAAGGGGAACTAACCCAAGGCCAAAAGTATGCTGACCACCCCCTGTCTTTGTGTAACCAGACTCTAGCCACACCCTGCCTTTGCGTCACTAGCCCCTAGCCCTCACCCAACCAATTAGAAGTATGCCCCCACCTCCCGATCCCAAACCCTATAAAATCTTTGTTCTCTTGTGACTCGGGGCTCTTCGCATGCTGCCGCTGCGCCGGTGGAGCGGAGGGACCTGGCTTGAGCTTGAATAAAGGCTCTTTTGCTTTTGCATCGAACTCGATGCTCCTTGGTGGTTCTTTGGGGATCTTGAAATCTGGGCATAACACATGTTTATGACCATTCTCTTAAACTCTTCATAGGGTAGATGACTTATCTCCATTTGATTACATTTGCCCTCCTGGGTTATATTTATTTATTTTTGTCAGGAAATAATTCTGTGCCTCTGCATTTTGAATGACACTCTGTGTTTTTTTCTGTATTAGACAAAAGGGCTACCCCCACCTTTGAGGGGTGGTCACAGGAAGACCAGGCCGTGATACTCTGTTGTCTGCCCGTGTCACGGTGTCCTGGCCAGGAAGCGGATGTTTCAGACTCATGGGGCCTTTTTGCCGCTTGTGATTTATTTTAAAGTTGGTTTTATTTACTTGTCTGAGGAGAGAGACTAAAAGTTTGCATCATGAGCTCTGAGATTGCCTCCAACTCTAGAATAAATTTCTGTAACTGTGTGTTTCCAGGTTGAAATGGGCTTGGCAGCCCCCTCCCCGCACCTGGCACACCATAGTAAGTGTCTGTGCACATCTATGGTGACACTTCATCCTGTTTGGTCATAATGTATAGCGTTGTCACTGTGGGTTCCTGGAGGATGAAAACACTGCAGTCCTTATTTGAGAAGACCCCAGCAGTAGAAATGCAGAAAATGGTAAATGGGTACGTGTGGGAGTTTTGTTCCTATATGAATGGTCTGCTTAGTATGTAAGTGATCACTAAGAGTGTTTTTCATGACACATGAATATGCTAAATTAGCTTGTTATTGAGTTTATACAACTTCAGCATTGACTTATGGCTGCCTGCTAAGAAGTAGGCACTGAGAAGGGCCAGTGCATACAAAAGCTAAGCCCTGCATTACAGGGAAGGAGGGGCTCTGTTGCCTGTTTGCAGATTAAGCAAAACAAAGCACAGGAAACAAGGCTTCCATTAACTGCAATCTAATTATGTGCTTTTTAATATTCACATAATAGTTAACAAAAATTTGATCTAAAAGATATTCTCATTACTACCTAAAACCAAAAATTATGGGTACGATACATCACTAGGACATACACTCTAGCTAAGACTTTCTAAAAATTACTATTTTCAATATCAACTCTCAATTCACAAGCCAATACTATGTCGGGAATTGCTGTATAGCACATTTTTTCCATATTCAATTATGCCAGAGAATTTACAAAGCAAAAGTTGTCTCATCTCAAGTTTACCATCACATGAGCCAGATGGAGCAAAGCACATACAGTAACTGCTTAGGACGGCATTTAATGTCAAGTCTCATTTCTGGGATTTGGTAAAAGAACAACACCTGTAGGTCTATACAATGAATAAAGTGTCCCCGGGTAATTTCAGGTCATGGAACTGGATGAAGAGGCGGCTCCCTGTGTGGCTGATAAACCCCTCTTCTTTAGGAAGGAGAAGCAGCACCAATTTTGTGAACTCAAGAAAACAGACAATGCATTCGATATTGGAGCCCCGGCCAAAATAAAGAAAGGAAACACGTGTTACAATTGGCCACTCTAGACACAGGAACATGCACGCTCTCATCTGGATGATTTAATATCCTTTTTGCTCGGTTCCTTGTCAGCAATGTTTTTGTTCATATATACGTACTCCAAAGGTCCACCACAGTGAAGGATCATGTGTTTTTATGCTTCAATTCCCTCAAAACTCGAAGTCAAGCTAGAATTTACTTCTCTTTACACATTCCTTCTTTGTAAGGTCTTCAAAAATAACACTACCCAGACAGCGTGGCTCAGTAGTTAGCATTGAGCTATGAACCTGGAGATCACAGTTAGAGTTCCGGTCAGGGCACATGCTTGGTTGTGGCTCAGTCCCCATGTGAGATGTGCAGGAGACAGCAGATCAATAATTCTCTCTCATCATTGATGTTTCTTCTCTCTCTTCCTATCTTTCCTCTCTGAAATCAATAAAAATATCTTTAAAAAATAATAAATTAAAACCAAGAGTAACAACTATACTCTGTGCATACTGTTGGGACATTTAAAAGTCTAGATTGCCTACTTCATTATATTCCCAGCCCTAGTTTTCTGTCAACTATATAAACAAAGTCAAACAAACATGTCTCTCAGTAACGGGACTAATTAGGGGTCACCTAGTGCCAAAGCAATTTAAGTGAGAATCTTAGAAAAGGCATGCAATCCAAGGCACTTCTTCACATTTAACAAACTGTGCCGTGAGGAGAATGCAATGAAATTTAGCAGCACGCGGGATGGAACCCTAATGATCACTAGATGCAGTAAAACTAGAAAACTCTCTTTAATATTTTCAAAGACAAAGTAATGCGTGATTTGTTGCATTTCAGCCTAATGTGAATTTTCTGATTCAAAATAACCAAATCATTTTTTCAGAGCTGGTGCTGTTGCTCAGTGGAATTTCATTATGCCAGGAAATAAAATTAATGTGCATTCAAAATGTAAAATTCACTTGTGAACATAGAGAATTGGTCAAATGTAAAAGAATATTTCTTTAAAGTATAAAATGATAATAATCTAAAACATTTATTAAATGCAAAAGTATACTTAATCTGATTTTTTTCTTTTTTGTTTTTTAAATATATTTTATTAATTTTTTACAGAGAGGAAGGGAGAGGGATAGAGAGTCAGAAACACCGATGAGAGAGAATCATTGATCAGCTGCCTCCTGCACACCCTGTACTGGGGATGTGCCGACAACCAAGGTACATGCTCCTGACGAGAATCGAACCCAGGACCCTTCAGTTCGTGGGCTGAAGCTCTATCCATTGAGCCAAACCAGTTAGGGCAAATCTGATGTTTTTTATTTAAAAAATGTATTCTACATAAATGTTGTTAAATATCCACTATTATATTTATTATGTTTCCTTTACATGTTGTTTCTGTGTTCCAAATGGAGAAAGGCTCCATTCACTGTTTCACTAACTCCATTAGCCAGCCCCAAACAAACAAACACCACACACCCATCTCCCATAATGATCAGCTAAAACCACCAGTTTGAACTCAAACTCTTAGTTGTTTGTGAGCCTGTTAAAACTAAGGCTAAGGTTTCCTCTACTCCAAAATCCGGATTAGTGGCTTTAAACCTGGCAGGGGTTATCTCCTTAACTCGCTTTTCCAACTGTCTGTTTAACATCCCCACTCTGACATCTAATAAGCATCTTAAATATAATCGTGTCTAGTACATATTAAGTGCTCAGCAAATACTTTTTGATTGAATAACAGAACAGAATCCCTATTTCTGTGCCCTCGTGTATAATCTTGCTATCACTAATCTGCTAGGAACTATTGAATCCAAGTTAATGTTTTTAAGCATCAACTATGTTTGAGTAAAACAAAAACAGTTGCACCAAAGACACTGGTAGTTAATCACTACATAACTGACAATAGGAATAATGAAAGGGATAGGCACTTCCATGTATGCTATCTGATTCATGTAAATGACCACATCGACAGGTGACACGGGGGCGCAGGGGGGGTGTAGCGGGTGTGTAGGCTCCAGGGCTGGGCCACCTGCTTTGTGTTTCCTTTTCTGACACTGGCTTATGAATTTGGGCAAGTCTCTTAACTTTCCTGAGCCTCTGTTCTCTTACTTTAAAAAAAAATCTCTTCATATATATATATTTATTGATTTCAGAGTGGAAGGAAGAGGGAAAGAGATAGAAACATCAATGATGAGGGAGAATCATTGATTGGCTGCCTTCTGCACACCCCGCACTGGGGATTAAGCCTGCAACCTGGGCATATGCCCTAACCAGGAATCAAATCATGACCTCCTGGTTCATAGGTCCATGCTCAACCACTGAGCCATGCCAGCTGGACTGTTCTCTTATTTTTAACTAGTGCCCTGGCACACGGACTCATGCACATTGAAAGGAAATTAATTAGAAGGTGGCTGGTGAGGGGTAGGGAGTTGGGGGAGACTGGGCGAGATGGGCTGGACACACCCTGGAGCCAAACCGCTCACCTGGGGCTTGAAGGGCATCTGCAGAGTGAGGGAGTCCCTCCAGCAGGTGGGGTTCTTCGCCTGGAAATACCTTTCCCAGTGCCAGTGTGACTGGAGGGTACCCTTCCTAGGCCCCAAAATGAATGGTATGGAGGAGCCCTCTTGGTCCTAACACATGCACCAAGACTAACAAATGAGAATTCCCTACCTAAACTGAATCAAGTCTCAGATCTCAACAGAAAGAGTGAGAACTTGGACCTCAGAGGACTTACCCAAAACCCTGTCATCACTCGGGAGGCTGAAATGGTCTTGTCTGTAAGGCTTGTTGGGACCCCCACACTAATGGGCTCCTGAAAGGAGGGATGCCCAGCCCAGCCCAGAAACAGTGGCTGTGGGAGCTGGGTAATGGCGTCTCATAGCAATGCCTGGCTTCCTCTCCCTAGCGACAGGCCATTTAACAATAAATGGCACTACAGACCTGGTGCCTACTAACAACACTTGGCTTCCCCTCCCTTCTGTGGGAACTGGCCCCGCCACCACACTGGAGCAACACCCCATCAAATCACAGCCAATGCTGCCAAGACCCCATGGCGAAAAATGCGGCCCACAGTGCAGCCCAGCCTGGAAATGGTGGCTGTGGCCATCTGGGTAATGATGTCACGTAACAACACCTGGCTTCCTCTCCCTAGCAACTAGCCTCCTTGAAATTTCTTCAGCCCAGGAACAGGGCTTGCTTTATAGCCAGGTGCAAACATTTTACACTTTAACCAAATGTCTGTGAAGCGTTTTCCCATGTCTCATCTCATTTGATCCTCTCAGAAGTCCTGGGGTAGTTAGATAGGAGAATAAGTAGAATCCTATTTTCTTTTCATTAGCCTGAAAATGAAGATTTATAAAGTTTAGAAACTTGACCTGACCTAAAAGAAGTAAGAAGTGGTGGAACTTGAAAGTGACTTCAGGTTTTCTCACTGTACAGAATGTAGTCAAACACTGCTACAGTTAAATATTTCACCCTTTGTTCTCCCTGTGTGATCTACAATAGTAATATTTCACCCTTTGTTCTCCCTGTGTGATCTACAATAGTAATCTGCTTCGGGTTGATATTTACTGCTGTGTTGCTGATTTTAGCTACATCAGAAAGCAGGATATATATATAGATAGATAGATATAGATATAGATATGTAGATATGTATATATATAGATATATATAGATAGATAGATAGATAGATATAGATATAAATATGTAGATATATAGATAGATAGTCTTTCCATCTGTCATTGTCAATCATGAAATTTGGTTGACACTTCTATCATAGAAAAAGGGCGATTAATGATATCATTGTCAATCATGAAATTTGGTTGACACTTCTATCATAGAAAAAGGGCGATTAATGATATTAAAATATTTATTCTAATTAATTTCCTTTCAATGTGCACAAATTCATGCACCAGGCCTCTAGTAATTAATAATGAACTACAACATTCGCTAATGACTGATTACTATAATTGTGTTGCATTCATTTCCCTTATGCGCCTTACATACAGGTGCACCATTTCTCTGCACTAATACTAGTAGCAAATATTTTAGCAGCCACTTGCTACATCATTCGTCTTGTACTGACTTGTTTGGTGTGCACAACAGGAAATATTTTGCTTTTGGAGAACCAAAAAAATAGGTTTATTTGTGTTACGCTTATTAATTTGTGTAGTTATTCAGTGTCTGGTAAGTTAATGTTCAAGAAAAAATTAATTTTTATTAAAATGTTCTATTATTTTATGTTAATGACTACTCATTTATTTCAGCCCTTTGTATTCATCATGTCTCCATTGAAATCTATGTTTCTATGAAAATTGAAGATTTGTTTTTTTTTGCGGCCCACATAAACTTAAACCTTGTTTATTTGTCCCATGTTAGCCTTTGAGTTTGACATGCTGGCTCTAGAAGGAGCTGTTCTTTGGGAGCAGACAGGTGACCCAAGACCTTTAGAACAAGTATGACTTCAGATAGTGAAAAGCTTCATCCAAGAGTTTGGACCAAGACCTTTGTCTAATTCATATTTTGTTTTTTGTCTGCTTTCTTATAATTATGATTTCTCTAACAATGTCTACTTGTTATCGACTCATATTGGCCCTTTTTCTCATTTGTTTTTTTCTTCATTATAACTGTTAGGTTTAAACCTGCTCATTCTAACACCACCCTAAGGTTATTCCAAAGAGTAGCCATTGCCTTCAGTCTTACTTACAGGTGGATACACCATCCATCATCAGACCCTCAAAGCAACACCATCACAGCTTCTGTTGTATTCAGAATACTGTTGAACTGGACGGCTGGCCCTGGGGAAGAACTGTGCTTAGTGGAAGTGATTTAATACTTGTCCTAACTTTTCTCTTGGTGCTAAAACTAGGTTCTATCATTCTAAGATTCCTAAATTCAAAGAAGTTACTATCTAATATTAGAATACTTTGACTCAATATACCTTGTATGTTTGTGAGGGAAGAAATAATTTAGAGTATTTTATTCCAAGGAAATTATGCAAAAGTTATTTTCAAATTGAAGTCCTAGTATTGTGGTTTTACAGGACACATGATTTATTCTTACAGCAAATGCCTATGAGGAGTTAAAGTAAGTTTTAATAAGTTAAGTAATAGTAAAACACCAATGGTAGCCAGTGTCACACAAGTAAGTCCTGAAGGCAGTCTGCCAAAGGCTAGGAAGTTAAGGAAGGTGTCGCCCCTTTGGAAAAAAATGTTTGTGTGCATGTGCACATGATACCATAAACTAAAAGTTTAAAGTTGATGAGAAAAGTTATCACAAAGAAAAATGAGGGTAAGAATGATTAGAGGAAAAATAATGGGGGAGGAAAGACTAGACAAAGTCCAGCTGACTCTGTGCCCGTCACCTGAAGCTGTGTCTCCGAGGAACAGTGAGTCCCCCCAAATGAACTGTCTCCATGGGGATTTTTAAGATGAAGTCATAACTTGCACCAATTTATTTTACTCATTTCAGTCTTATATTCCTGCAAGTTTTGTTTCACATTCTGAAAACATTGGGCACTTTTGGAAGAGTATTTAAAAGACAGAATAAAGTTGATTTAAAATATGGCCAACTGAACTTAAATGCAATGAAATTATCTTTACATTGCATAATCCCCTGGACTTCCCAGGCCACCTCATAACAATAATTTCTTACCCCTCGTGAACGTATTGACAATGTGTTGTACTCTACCTTGGTTTTCCAATTATTTATGTTATATGTGTAGGTAAGGATAGAAAATAGGCCTCGGCCTTCTTTTGCTGTGGCCTTCCACAATTTATGAGAAGGACCTGGCAATTAAACCCCAAGATTCTTGACTCTTCTGACTTAAAAATCCCCTGTATTTAAACAGTGGGATAGGTACGGGCTGCTGCGATCAAGGCTCCCATTCTGCCCCCCAATTCCATCCTCCTGCTGTTTAAATGATTCAGGGATAATTCCAACAAAGAGCCTGTTTCTAGCAGAAAGTGCCCCACCTTCTCCCCTTCAAACCCAAGCCTTCCCCTTTAGAACTCTTTGTAACTTTTGCTGTAAACATGTTTCACAGGCTTGGAAGAAGATGCTGATAAAAACACCTCCTGAGGACATTTGCCAAACCCACTGTCTCCTGGAAAAGAAACAAACTGTAAGTTTTCAAGACAACCTCTTGGTATCTGGGCAACTGCAACACATTTCCCATTCCTTACTTGTTGCTTAGCAACAGCAACTGATTGCTCTTTAAGAGTGCAAGCCATACTTTCTTCCCAGCCCTGTATTGACTGGTCCTTCCCTCCCTTGGAAAGTAAAATAAATTTCTGATTCTATTGAAATGCATACATGTGTTTCTTCTATGCTTTAAAAGTTTTTTAATTGATCTTTAGAGAGAGAGGAAGGGAGAGGAATAGAGAGACACATCTTTTTAAAATATATTTTTATTGATTTCAGCAAGAAAGGGAGAGGCAGAGAGGGATAGAAACATCAATGATAAGAGAGGATCATTGATTGGCTGCCTCCTGAACGCACCCCACTGGGATAGAGCCCTGAACCCGGGCATGTGCCCTGACTGGGAATCAAACTAGTGACCTCTTGGTTCTTGGGTCGACAATCAACCACTGGGCCACACCAGCTGGGCTATTTCTTCTATGATTTAGAAAATGAAAACCTTAAAAGATTTCAAGGAATATGAAGCACCTCCAGTGTGGTGGCACAAAGCTAGGTGCTAAACAAACAAAGGCTTAGGGAGAATCTTGTTTGCTCATGGGCTGATGGATTCAGGTTCGTAGTCACTGGTGGACTTTCTGGTGCTGCTTCAAGTGATCAGATCGTGCAAAACGCCTGTCGCACAGAGCACACGGGTAGGGTCGCTCCCCAGTGTGCTTCTTGGTGTGTCTCTTGAGCTCATCTGAACGGGCGAATTCCCATGTGCATCCGTTCACATTGCATTTGTAGGGCGTCTCTCCTGTGTGTCTGCGAGTATGGATTTCGAGTGAGGAATACATTGAATATGATTGCTTACAGCCCTGGTATGTGCAAGGGTAGGGCTTTAAAATGTCACGATTCTTCGTGAACCGATGTCTCTGGGTTTTGAGTTCTGACTTATGCTCTCCTGGGGATTGTCCTTGGGTCAAATGGGAACTTGAACCATCCAGGAATCCTCGGTATGGCAATGATGGCAATTGACATGGCATCATTTGGCTTCCAGAGAGAGTGTGGTCATCACTGAAGGCTCTCATCTGGTCCCCCTTAAGCGACCCCATCGGACCCCCATAGAGAGTCTTGTCACTGCCGGATGTTATCACCTGGCCCCCAGTGAGGGTATGGTTCCCAATGAAGGTCACTGGATTGTCCCATTTAAGAGCTGTCATCTTGCCTCCATAACGGGTCTGGTCCCCACTGAAGTTCATCTGGCCTCCATAGTGGGTCTGGTTCCCACCAAAGGTCATCTGGCTTCCATAAAGGGCTTGGCCCCCACCAAAAGCCATCTGGCCTCCAAAACGGGTCTGTTCCCCAAAAAAGGTCATCTGGCCTCCACAACGGGTCAGCTCCCGACCAAAAGTCACCTGGTTTTCATAACGGGTCTGGTCCGCACCAAAATTCATCTGCCTTCCTTAAGGGTTCTGGTCCCCACAAAAAGTCATCTGGCTTGCATAACGGTTCTGGTCCCCACAAAAAGTCATCATGCTTCCATAAGGGTTCTGGTCCCCACTGAAGGTCATCTGGCCTCCATAGTGGTCTGGTTCCCACCAAAGGTCATCTGGCCTCCATAAAGGGTCTGGCCCCCACCAAAAGCCATCTGGCCTCCAAAACGGGTCTGTTCCCCAACAAAGGTCATCTGGCCTCCATCACGGGTCTGGTCCCCACCGAAGGTCATCTGGCCTCCATCGACAGTCTGTTCATCACTGAGGGTCTTCATCTGGCTACCTTCTTTGGAGATTGTCATGTTGTTTGCAGCGATGGTTGTCTTTTGGCAATTAGTGAACAATGTCTTTGGGTTGTCAGTACCACCTATCATCCAGGAGGTTGGTGTGGGTGTTCTCTGATCAAAGGAGGTCACCTTCTGGTCCATGGAGACAGTCTCCTTTAGTTCTCCAGGGGGCTTATCGAAGGCATTAACAGGTGGGAGTTTTTGAGTTCTGGTCAAGGACTGTCCCAGGGATATTAGAACCACCAGAAACCGTCACTGTGGGCGTCAAAGGAGCCATCACCTGGGTCTGAATGGACTCATGTTGGCTCTGGTCACCAGGGGCAGTCAGAGGCACGCAGATGTGTGTCTCCGCTGCAGCTCGAGCTGTTGACTCTAGTGTCTCACAGAATTCCCGGAGGAACTCCGCAATTTCCTGAGATAAAGGGCGAGTATCTTGGCAGTTGCCGGATAATTGAACTGGATCTTCAGCTGTGGGATCCATCAGTTCATCTAGCGCGCAGTCAGGAGCCACTGTGTCTGGAGGTAATAAGGTCGGCTGGCACGTAGTTGCTCTGTGCAGGGCCTGTCACTTATGGCACTGCAGGCAGGTGCGTTCAGCATTTATGGAGCCGCAGCCAGGTGCGCTGCGTGCCTATTGGCCCCTTCACTTGCCACGCCCTCCAGGGCGGAGTCCAGGGCTTCAGCTGTTATCTGCTCTGGGAACATGGATGAAGGATGGCCTGAGGTCGCTATGGCAGTCCTTCCCCGTGTTCCCACCGTCAGGGGAAGCATTGGACAGGGATTAGCCCACCTCTTCCTCCGCACAGGTCTACCCGGTGGACTCTGTGTCTATCATCAGACGATGCAGAAACAGGCCCACAGGGGGCCATCGGCCTGAGTTTTAAACACCCGGGACACCTCAACAGCCAATCAACTGCTCATGCTACAGCTGCGAGTTTAACGAATTACTTCTCTGCCGAAGTCTTCTCAGGTCGCCTAGAAATGGTAATCGCATTTTTTTTTTGGTGCCCTTTGAAATATTTTTTATATTTTCAAAATATATCCAGAATCTGACCCTCCTTTGCTTATGAAATTCTCAATAATGTGGCCTTTTGAAAAAAGGATTCTTCTAGATATTCAGGATTGTGACCACCTTTTCTTTGAATTTTTCTTACCTCACTCCCTCTCACCCTGCCCCTACCTACTGCCATGACATTGTATTGTCTATGCTCTCCTATGCTTGTTTCTTTCTTTGTAATTCGCTGGCCACTTCCTTCTCCCTCTCTTTAGCTTCCTGATCTTCTTGCTAGTCTATTTCCATGAGAAAATCAGCACTTCTCCTGGCTTTAATTTTCATGTTTATCCACATTTCACAAAATGTACGTATCGCGGTGATGGTACCAGGAATGGTTTTAGGAGCCATATGTATGAATACGTCTATTTTGACAGTTATGACCTTATTTTAATGTACATTACTGTAGACAAACCATAACTAGCACATAACACCTGAGATTTCCCTGCTGATGCAAGCCTCCCCACAGCTCTCTCACCTCTGTGTGCTTTGCCAGCCTGAGTCCTGGAGTGAGGAGACACGGAGCAGAGCTCGCAGTGGACCTACCGCGGGCAAATAACATAAACAGGAAAGGAAATTATTGAAGTCATGAGCCACTAAGATTTGGCAGGTGGGAGTACTTGTTACCTAGCATAACTGCAGCCATTCTAACGACTACAAGAAGAATGTTTAGTTTTGTAAATGTAGTCATAACCTATATTTATCAACTCCCCAATTTTATCTGTCGGCTGATCCTGAGCCCTGAACTCCAAGCACATGTATCCTACTGTTTTCTCTGAGTCATCTCAGAAAAGTAATTTACAACTCAAACTGTGCAAATGAAATTTCTGATCTCCCCTCACCCCGAACTTGGGCCACCCATAATTTTCCATACCTCAATTAACAGCAGCAACTGAGTCCCATGGCTCAGCCTTACAGCCTGGGGAATGTTATTGTCTCTTCTCTTTCTCTCATACCCCACATTGAATTCATAAAGGGTAGGGCTTTAAAGTGTCATGATTCTTTGTGAACCGACATCTCTGAGTTTTGAGTTCTGACTTCTGCTCTCCTAGGGATTGTCCTTGGGTCAAATGGGAACTTGAACAGTCCAGGAATCCTGGGTATGGCAATGATGGCGATTGACATGGCACCCTTTGGCTCCCAGATTGAGTGTGGTCATCAGTGAAGGCTCTCATCTGGTCCCCCTTAAGCGTCCCCATTATACCCCCATAGAGAGTCTTGTCACTGCCGGATGTTATCACCTGGCCCCCAGTGAGGTTATGGTTCCCAATGAAGGTCACTGGATAGTCCCGTTTAAGAGCTTTCATCTCGCCTCCATAACAGGTCTGGTCCCCACTGAAGTTCATCTGGCCTCCATAGTGGGTCTGGTCCCCACTGAAGTTCATCTGGCCTCCATAACGGGTTTGGTCTCCATCAGAAGTCATCTGGCCTCCAAAATGGGTCTGTTCCCCACCAAAAGTCATCTGGCTTCCATAACAGTTCTGGTCCCAACAAAAATCATCTGGCTTCCATAACGGGTCTGTTCCCCATCAAAGGTCATCTGGCTTCCATCACGGGTCTGGTCCAAACCAAAGGTCATCTGGCCTCCATCACGGGTCTGGTCCCCACCAAAGGTCATCTGGTCCAAAACACTGGTCTGGTCCCCACCGAAGGTCGTCTCACCTCCATCACGGGTCTTTTCTCCACCAAAGGTCACCTAGCCTCCATCACGGGGCTGGTCCCCACCAAAGGTCATCTGGCCTCCGTCGACAGTCTGTTCATCACTGAGCGTCTTCATCTGGTTTCCTTCTTTGGAGATTGTCATGTTGTTTGCAGTGATGGTTGTCCTTTGGCAATCAGTGAATAATGTCTTTGGGTTGTCAGTACCACCTATCATCCAGGTGGTTGTTGTGGATTTTCTCTGATCAAAGGAGGTCACCTTCTGGTCCATGGAGACAGTCTCCTTTAGTTCTCAAGGGGGCTTATCTAAGGCATTAACAAGGAGAGTTCTTGAGTTCTGGTCAAGGACTGCCTCAGGGATATTAGAACATGCAGAAACCATCATTGTTGGCCTCAAATGAGCCATCACCTGGTTCTGAATGGACTCATGTTGGCTAACTCTGATCTTCTTAACCTGTCAAATTAAGAAATAGGAACTACTACATAAAGTAGAATCTAAATTCATCTAATGCATTGTGTCTTTCTCTTCTCTGATCCACTTTGTCACCAAATGTAAGAGTTACTAATTCAGGACTTTTTTGTGAAAAGCATATATGGAAGAATACAAATGAGCTGAAGTCACCAACCCTACTCTCAAGAAACATTTAGACTAGCGAGGAGAAAACCCACTCTTTCAGTACAATTAAAAAAGTGTACTGAATTACTTAATGCTTTAAGATAAGCATGCATTATTTTCTTATTTTTCTTTTAATCATTTTGAAATTCTCCAAGTCCTATGTTGAGGTTCACCAAATTAAACAGAACTCCAAAACTATATGGCAATACTAATATTTTAATCCTGATGTGTATCAGCTTTAAAGCCTAGAATCATTGCAAATATTTAGCTTTTGTACAGTGAATTTAATCAAACCACTGTTGTTGGTTTTTCTCCACCACAACTATTAATTTAGCAGATTGTTTTTGTCAGTTAAATATACAATAATTTCAAAAGTGGGGATGACAAATTTGTTGAGATTTAAGATAAAATTGGGTACCATTAACTGCAAATGTTCTGTGTGCCTTGGAAGAGTCTATAAAAATTTACCACAGAGAGAATGAACATGGTTCTGGTTTCAGGCAAGGGAAGGGATACTGAGGAGATGACAGCCTTTGAAAAGCAGCCTCCGCCACTTTCTCTCATGCTGTGAATTATTTAGAAAACACAGAAATGACCACCTGGTGACTTGCTGGTCATGAAGGGACTGTGTGCTGAGATTTGCAGCTTGGCACTGTCTACATGACTGGGTAGGTGATGCCACAGCATTTGGCAACATCAGGCAGTGTTACAATGTCAAAGGTCACAGGCACACTGGCTTGAGACAGAATAGTAAACCAGGTGAAGAATGTGTTCCCATTGGGTCACTTCCTTGCCTGTGCCCTCGGATGTCTTTCAATATGTTCCAGACCTCCCAGGGGCCGGGTGCCATCAACTGCTCTCCGACAGTCAGGTTTCCCATGACCGTACCAATGGTCTTCTTCCTCCGGGGCCTCCACCCTTTCTCCAATCAAAGCGGGTCTGTCCAGTGTCCTGCTCCCTCATTGTCCACTCGCCTCATGCTGCATGACCTAATAAGCTAAGTCAATGTTTATTATGAGGCTTCATAGTTTCCAAAGTTTAAACAAGTTAGAAAAGTAGAAATATCAGGTATATTTTAGGTCCAGGTTGGAGATACTGTTTTGGAGAGGGAAGGAAGGGAGTCTTTCTTCAGGCTTCTCACATTACATCCAGTAAGTAGGTCATCTTTCTTTTTTTTTCTTTTTTTTTTTTTTAGAACTTTTATAAGAGTTTTTTGAGCCAAACTGACAACGTATGCCAGGGGCAAGATTTCAAGTGTTCCCCAGGTAGGTCTTGCTTTACGTCTCCACAAAAGCATTTTTTAGCTGAATTTATTAGGGTGACATTGGTTAATAAAATTATATAGCTTTCAGGTATACAATTTTATAGGACATCATCTGTATATAGCACTGTGCTCACCACTCCAAGCAAGTCTCCTCCCATCACCATTTAGCCCCCTATACCCTTTTCTACCTCCCCCATCCTCCTGCTCTAGTAATCACCACACTCTTCTCTCTCTATGAGGAATTTGTTTGTTGTTGTTGTTTTTTGCTTAATCCATTCATCTTTTTCACCCAGTCCTCCAACCCTCCCAACCCTCTGACAGCTATCAGTCTGTTCTCTATCTATGAGTCTGTTTATATTTTGTTTGTTAGATTCCACATATGAATGAAGTCATATAGTGTTTGTCTTTCTCTGACTGGCTTATGTCACATAGCATAATGTTCTCCAGGTCCATCCATTCTGTTGCAAAGGATATGATTTCCTTTCTTTTTTATGGCTAAGTAGTATTCCATTGTGTAAATGTACCACAGCTTTTTTATTCACTCATCTACTGATGGACACTTGGGTTGCTTCCAAATCTAAATGAAACTATTAATATGTATCTCCAAGAAGATAATTAAAACTTAAGCATGGCATCTTATGACTCTTTAATAAATGAAATCTGAACACATCTTCCTGAAGAAGTGCAAAAGCTACCCAAAGCAAGTCAGTCCATTGAGCATTTGCAAGGTGATTCTAAGGATCAAAGTGAGGTTTTTGGCTAAAAGGATATTTGAAGTTTCCCCATGGATGTAGGACTTTGCAAGCTAAAGGCATACTGCCTAGTATAAAATCTGTTTTTCATTTTAGCTTAGATCGGATGTTCCTTTCTGTTTCTGATTTCAAGTCAGATCTCTGGGGAGATTGTAAAATGGCATTTTATTTTCAAAAATTTGAAATGCATGAGCTGGGGTTGTGAATGGGAATGCTCAAGCACCATTGTAGAATTTCAGAGCAGGAAGGCACTCCAGCGACCATCCTACCCTGGTGTGTACAAAAGAGGGCCAAAGACATGGGTTTAATTTGGGCCTCTGCCAAGAACTAACACTGTAATTTTTAAAAGTCCTACTATTTCTCTAACGTCACATTTATTTTCTACAAAATGGAGTTCCATTAGATAATTTCTAGAGATATTCCCACTTTCACAGTCTATAAGTCTTTAACTTATTATCTCCCTACAAAGGCCAGTAAATGGAGACCTAGAGAAGTTAAATGACTTCTAAGTAACTAGTGAAGAGCTACAACTACCAGCCCATCTCTCCAGTCTCCAGTTCCATTAGGTTTGAAGAAGCAGAGAGAAAGCCTCTTCGTTTTTATTGTTTGTTTATTTATTCGGTTTATAAAGATTTTTTTTTTTTTGCATTGAGCAGCAAGGTTTTGTGTGTGTTTTTTTCTTTCTGTCTTTCTTTTCTTCTAGAGATTTTGTAAGAAGAAATGAGCTTCCTTGTCCAATTCAGTATATTTGCTGGGCACCTATTGGGAGTAAATTAGTAAGTGTTTGAATTATAGAAGTATTTAATCATTTAAATAAAAAGGAGCCATTTGATTTTGGCCTTTGGTAAATTCCCTTGCTTAAAAGAAAAAAAAATAAATGTATTACTATTTTTCAGTGGTTAAAAACAAGAAGAGTTTTGATAAATTTAAACCCATCTGAGAATTCCGCAAAATCTCAAGCTCATGGATAGACTTCTTTAAATATCTCAGTCAGAAACTTTATCCTTATACTCAGCCAGAATGCGTGGTGCCAAAAAGCTCAGGAAAATTATGGTTTTCACAAGTTTCCCAGTTTAGCTGCAGACAACATGAAATGTTGTCTAAGCTCTTATTTAAGGACTCTAAAGTAAGATTAGATCTGGCTAGCTATTAATATTCAGAGATTGATTTTACTTTCTGTTCATCTAATCTAATAATAGACAAACATGGTAAATGACCATACCTTCCCTATGCCTCCCATGGGTAATCAGCACAATATGCAAATTAGCCACCAACAAAGATGGCAGCTAATTTGCATACTGCAGGCAGGGCAGGCCAGCATGAGCCGCCATCCGGTCGTCTGTGTGCCGCCTAAGCCCCGCCCCCAGCCGGGAACCCCATGTGCAGCCCTGGACAGGCGTGACCCCTGTTTGCGGCCCTGGATCAAGGGGCTTGGTGGAGTGAATGGGCCGCCTAAGCCCCGCCCCCAGCCGGGATCCTCCACCCCTCCCCCGTGTAGGACCCTGGTCGGATGGGCTTGGCAGCACAATCAACCTGAGGAAACCCTATTCTTGCAGGAATCCTCCTGCAATGAGCTTCTAGTATATATATAATTATTTACTTGGGTAATAAAACTACGAATAAAATAGTAGACTTTATTCTTTATTTGACATATACTTTAAAAATCATAACAGATGATAATGTGAGTCAGTTGTTGCTTATTGACCTGTTAAAGTGAAATAGTACTTGTGAGTCTTTTTGCATCTGAATTGCTACATTTTTAAAAGTCATTAGGTCAATAATTAACACAAATATACAGACTTAATTGTATTTCTTATGGAACTTCCCTGTATTAACTAGCTTACCGTCACTTTCAGGCATATGTGTATCAGATCAATATCTATTTGAAACAAAGACCAGAAAACCCACCTTTCCAAATAACATATAATGGGAAAGAAAATAAAATAATTAATGGAATCCAAGACTGGGTTTATGAAGGTAAGCTATATTCTTCTTTCTACTGCTGCTGTGTTAGGCTTTTAATTGAAAATCTGAAAGGAGATCAAATCACAAATTCTCCTCTTGCGCAAGGAGTGAAAGTGATTTTAGAAAGTAGCACAATGTCCTTTCCTCCCCATTGTTTTTATTTGCCTGGGGACACTGCCATAGATGGACCCAGTGGGTCCCTATGTGACAGAGATCGATATGCTACTAAGTACATTTAGTAGCATTTAGATGAGTGCTATGCTGCTGAGATGAATGGTGGCATTTCTGAAAGCTGTTATCTGTCTATGAACAGAACGTGCATGTTCTGAAAGAACAAAATCTTATCAGACTGTTAGAGTTTATTTTTAATGAGCATCATAAAGTGGTAGTAACAGTTTATATTCCAAGAAGTTTATGGTTCTTAAATGCTGTGTTATTTCATTTTCTCAGGTTTGTTTTTTCTTAAGAAATATTTTTCCAAAATTAAACAACTGTTTATATTATTTTGCAGGAAAAAATTCTTAATTTGTTATACTTCTATGAATTTTGTCCTCTTTCTAGGTTCAAAAAGAACCAGGCAATAACTGGACTTTAAAAGGTTTTCTGGTCCTTACTTTTTATTAAATAAATATATGACTTAACTGGTTTTTTTAAAAATAATATTCCCAGGAGTGAAAGTCAACATTCAATGTTTATGTTACTCTGTCGCATAATTACAGTTTCCTTGATTTGGCTATTTTAGGTGACTATAAGAACCAGAAGTTGCCCCAAAGGGAAAAATCAATTCTTGTTAATGTGTTTATTATTTATTTTAAAATTACATTTCTGCTTAATGTCAAATCCTAAGAAGACTGTTTGATAAAGGGTATAAGGCTAACCTATTCCTCTAAACCCAGATTATTTATCTTTTAAAAACAAAAGTAGGACATATATCACATCTACATTAAATAAATTATTTTGGGCAATAATGAATATATACAATGTATTTTAAAATAATTATAATGATTTAAAGTGTAAGCTCCAATTATAATTAATATACTACTACTTATTTTTCAGAGGAAATGCTTACTACAAAATATGCTCTCTGGTGGTCTACAAATGGAAAATGTTTGGCATATGCAGATTTTAATGATACAGAAATTCCAGTGATTGCCTATTCCTATTATGGTGATGAGCAATATCCTAGGACAGGGGTGGGAACCCCCTGGCACGCATGCCAAACATGGCACGCCAGTAACTTTTGCTAGCACGTGAAACCCTCTCTTATAATCTTCCCTTTACCATTTTTGTGAACATTTGAATGACTTAAATGTTAAATTACAAGGAACTGGCTAGACACGTGATATTATGTTTGGTTACATTAAGGCTTTTGAAAAGAAACTGGAAGTCCTTAAGATGGATGTGGATGGTGAGAGATTTAGATATTTCCCAAACCTCAAGAGGCACATCAAAGACCTCCCAAAAGATGACAGAACAGACTGTCAACGCCTTCAAAAGCTGTTTTTAAACATCATCGAGTCAACTATTGAGCAGTTATTCTCAAGATTTGCAAAATTCAGAGAACTGGAAGAGACAGCAAAATTCATGAGGTTTCCAGACAGCATAAAACTGGAGGAACTAAACTTACAAATGTTTTCATGGATAGACATGGTAGACTTTGAAATGCTGTTGATTGAATTTCAGAGTAGCTCAATTTGGAAGCAGAAATTTATTGACCTTAGAGTTGACTTGGAAAACATTGAGAAAAAAAACCAAAACGATTAGAGGCAGGAGTACCAGAGAGAAGTGTCAGAAATGAACTATTGAGGACTTGGAATGCCATTCTAGAAAATTTTTTCTGTTTAAAACACTTTGCAACAGTGTTACTCTCCATGTTTTCATCCACACACGCTTTTGAATCATTGTTCTCAATGATGAATTTTGTTACGTCTCATCATAGAAGTAGCCTGATGGATGAAAGTAGTAGCTCGTGCATATCTCTGAAGGTCATGAAATATAAACCTGATATAAAATCTCTGTCATCAATGATGCAGCAGCAAAAGTCCCACTGATAATATCAAACGAGGTCATAAAGTTTTCTGTGGGACTATCAGTGTACATGTATACATTAAAAAATAAATGTATTTTTCATCATCATATACTGTGTTTTTGTCGCTCGAATGAATTTTATTATTTCTTCAAGGTTCTTCACATAGGTACACTTTAAGAGATATAAAGTAGGCTTAACATGTTCTCAAAAAATTAGGGTTGGCAGGCAGAAGAATTTGGAGTCAGAGATTTTGCTGGTTTTGGCATGCACTCACAAAAAGTTTGCCCACCCCTGTCCTAGGACAATAAATATTCCATACCCAAAGTTATGTTGAATACTTTTAGCAGATGCTTCTATTTCCCTGGTGTCAAAATGAGCAACCAATACAACGAAGAGAGGTGGGATCAACAAGTTTGGAGAGCTTCTTATCCTTGTGCAGTGTGAAGCAAACATTGCACTGTGATCTATTATTTATGTGGACATCTGTTGCTTTGGACATCTGGGTGTGCTGGATGAAGTCGTCTTCGCTAAATACTATTGGAGAAGCTATGAAAAACATATGGTCAAGATCATGGAGGAAAATCAAGCTTAATTTAAATTTAATTTTTTCATATTTCATGCTCTGAATTCAAGGTAAAGTTCTATTTTTCAGTTCCTTCTTGAATTCTCATGTAAATGCAGGCTTGAATAGGGAATACAAATGTTGAACTTGATGTTCCTGTCAGGTAGAAGCAAGCATGAGTTATGTTCTTTTCTGGACATAAAAGGTAGCTTATATTTGTGAGCCTTGAGTGAAATACATTGGATGTGAGCCCAAACACTTTTGCATAAACGTTCTAGAAGTCTTGGTGTATGTACTTTTCATTCATTCCCAAGTCTGGAGAGACCTGTATGTGCAGTTGGAGAATGGCCAGGTCTCAGTGGAGAACATCATGTCCTAATTTAATTTAAACAATAAATCTGAAAGGAGATCAAATCACAAATTCTCCTCTTGCACAAGGAGTGAAAGTGATTTTAGAAAGTAGCACAATGTCCTTTCCTCCCCATTGTTTTTACTTGCCAGGGGACACTGCCATGGATGGATCCAGTGGGTCCCTTTGTGACAGAGATGAGATGGATATACCTACACACTAGCAGATTCTGAAGTGGCCATAGAGACAGAAATAGAAATGTTACACAGCTTAAAATTCATTTTAAAGTCGTAGGAAAACATTAAGGAATAGAGGTGAGTGTTTAGCTAGGAGACCTCTCAAGGGTTGACTATAAAGTCTGGAAGCTGGAGATGTTTGGAAGTAAGAGATGTAATACTTGGGATCCGTGATGTAAAAGGACTTGGATCTTAAGAGTGTGAAAGGGAGCAGAAAGCGATGAAGAACTGAGGAGTAACTGGCACTGACAGAGAAGTTAGGACCCAAATCCCCATGTTTCTTTGAAGACTAAAGTTACTAAATCATCTGACTTTGGCCTGAGAGGTGAGACTAGTTGGAAGAAGCAAGAATTTCCAGCTGTGTCTTCAGTAGAACAGGGGGTCAGAGGAAAACCTGCACAGTCCTTAGATAAATCCAAATCGCACGGAGTCATTTAAGACTACTGACCTAAACAGTTGATTTAAGTTATCTAACAATTACAAGATTCTCTTTAACTTTGGTAAAATAAAAGAGAAACTCTAAGAAGCTGTTTGGGTGTGAACTATACTGTCATAAATATTTAGGGTGTGTATAACAGCATAGAAAACACAAAACAAGAAAATTGTAAATTCCATATTTGGAGATGAAACTTTCCTAAGTTTGGAGGGATGGTAGCAGTAGTAAGGTAACCAGCTAAGAGACTGTTTGGTGATTGTTTGGACCAAATTATAGGGTAAAAGCAAAAAGTATCTTTCACTATGTATTTTCACAATTGCCTCCCAACCACAATGTCCCTAGCAGAAGGAGAAATGATAGTAATGATAATAATTATCATCATCATCATAAATGGGAAATAATATGCCTTAAAAATCAGAAAAGAGAATATCCATTACAGAACTGTATACAAAATATTTTATCTATGAATCAAAGCTTCTTAATTAATCACTTAAAATATGTGTTTTCACACTAATTGACACAGTATTTGTAATTGCCCTGCATGTAAAATTGAAATAAAATTCCTGGTCATGTTATAATTATATTTTTTCAACAGGGATATACTTAATATTTTTATCTTATAAAAACATGCCTAAATTCTTAAAATGTCTTTCAAATGTTGGTGATAATTAGAATTTTATGAGCTGATCTATCTTTATTTTCTTGTCAGGCTGGAGCTAAGAATCCTGTTGTTTGGATATTTATTGTCGATACCACTTACGCTGAGCATGTAGGTCCCATAGAAGTGCCAGTTCCAGCAATGATAGCCTCAAGGTATATTCATCTCAGATGCTTTCCACCTTTGAAATGGTATTTTAATACCAATTTCTTAATCAGTGCTCAGATTTCTTTTCTAGTGAGTTAATGATGAGTATATATACTATAAGCAAAAATATGCATAATAGCTAATTTAATGCTTTTTCTCCTACACCAAGGGTGGGCAACCTTTTTGTGAGTGCGTGCCAAAGCCAGCAAAATCTCTGACTCAAAATTCTTCTGCGTGTCAACCATAATTTTTTGAAAACGTGTTACGCCTACTTGATATCTCTTAAGGTGTACTTATGTGAAGAACCTTGAAGAAATAATAAAATTCATTTGAGTGACAAAAACACAGTATATGATGATGAAAATTACATTTATTTTTTAATGTATACATGTACACCGATATTCCAACAGAAAACTTTATGACTCCGTTTGATATTATCAGTGGAACTTTTGCTGCTGCATCACTGATGACAGAGATTTTATATCAGGTTTATATTTCATGACCTTCAGAGATATGCACGAGCTACTACTTTCATCCTTCAGGCTACTTCTATGATGAGACGTAACAAAATTCATCACTGAGAACGAAGATTCACAAGCCTATGTGGATGAGAACATGGAGAGTAACACTGTTGCAAAGTGTTTTAAACAGAAAAAATTTTCTAGAATGGCATTCCAAGTCCTCAATAGTTCATTTCTGACACTTCTCTCTGGTACTCCTGCCTCTAATCGTTTTGGTTTTTTTTCTCAATGTTTTCCAAGTCAACTCTAAGGTCAATAAATTTCTGCTTCCAAATTGAGCTACTCTGAAATTCAATCAACAGCATTTCAAAGTCTACCATGTCTATCCATGAAAACATTTGTAAGTTTAGTTCCTCCAGTTTCATGCTGTCTGGAAACCTCATGAATTTTGCTGTCTCTTCCAGTTCTCTGAATTTTGCAAATCTTGAGAATAACTGCTCAATAGTTGACTCGATGATGTTTAAAAACAGCTTTTGAAGGCGTTGACAATCTGTTCTGTCATCTTTTGGGAGGTCTTTGATGTGCCTCTTGAGGTTTGGGAAATATCTAAATCTCTCATCATCCACATCCCTCTTAAGGACTTCCAGGTTCTTTTCAAAAGCCTTTATGTAACCAAACATAACATCAAGTGTCTTGCCAGTTACTTGTAATTTAACATTTAAGCCATTCAAATGTTCACAAAAATTGTAAATGGAAGATTATAAGAGAGGGTTTCGAGGTGCCAGCAAAAGTTACTGGTGGGCCATGTTTGGCACGCATGCCAGGGATTTCCCACCCCTGTCCTATGGAAAGTTTCATTGGGCATCACTAGGTCTCATGTAACAGAGTGGAAACGCACCCTCAAGACAGGCCTGGAAGTAGATTAAAACATGAAACTGGAATCATTGTTCTATTATCTTTGAATGAATGGTAACTCCCTTGCCCTGCCTTCATTGCAATTGTTTTTCTATTCCTGGGCCCTGCCCTGTGCTACCATTTTACATCCATGCTTTGATACTCCCAATTGTCTTCAAGCTACATTTGCTTTACCCAGCTCATACTTATCAGTAGTAACAGAAGGATCCAAAGTAACTGATTAATTGGTGCTAATGCCCCATCCCCACATTTTTTTTTTCATTATAGTTTTAAATTTTTTAGTTTGGAAAATTCAAACATATATATAAAGTAAGCAGAATCTCAATAAACCTTGTGTATTCATCAGCCAGCTTCAATAATTCTGCCATGCTTATATTATTTATTCTTTCACCCATACCCCTCTTTTAATTTTACTATTTTTTTCTTTAGTTAAAATTTACGTAAATTGAAATGACAAATCTTAGGTACAGCATTTTGACAATCAAACATACCTCGGTAACACACACCCCATACACAATATAGAATATTTCTGTCTCCTGAGAAAGACACAACCACAGTTCTGAGTTTGTTAACCTTAGTTTTACCTGTTTTTTAACATCTACAAATTGGTTCATGCAGTATGTAGCTTTTTGTGTCCAACTTCTTTTACTCAGCATCCTATCTAATAATAGAGAAACATGGTAATTAACCGCAACTTCGCTACCCTTCCCATTGGCTAATCAGTGAGATATGCAAATGAACTGCCAGCCAAGATGGTGGCCGGCAGCCAGGCAACTGAAGTGAGCCGGAGGCTTGCTTGCTCCAGTGATGGAGGAAGCAAAGGTTCCCCGCCTGACGCTGCCCAGCTCTAAGCTTGCTCTCTAAGAAACATTGTTGCAAATATAGAAGCTAAACAAAACCCAGAAACCTGCTTTGTCAGCTGGGATCTCAGATCTGGAGTCGCAACAAAGTTTCAAATACAGAAGGCAAACAAAGCCCAGAAACCTGCTTTCAGCAGCCGAGGTCTCAGAGCTGGAGTGGAGTCTCAGAGCTAAAGCCGGATCTCAGCTCCAGTGACAGCCATAGAAGGTAAATAAGTCCCAGAATAAAAAAGAAAAGAAAAAAAGGACAGGTTGGGAGCTTCAGTCACCTGCCAGC
Organism: Myotis lucifugus; assembly: GCF_000147115.1. NCBI lineage: Eukaryota > Metazoa > Chordata > Mammalia > Chiroptera > Vespertilionidae > Myotis > Myotis lucifugus. The sequence goes on from NW_005871164.1 coordinate 3,175,059, forward strand.
CTGAAAACGGCCCTCAGCACCTCACCCAGACTGGCCAGGCACCCCAGTGGGGACCCCCACCATGAAGGGGGTGTGACCAGCTGCAAACAGCAATCATCCCCTCATCAAGGCTGGCCAGGCACCCAAGCGGGACCCCCACCCTGAAGGGGGTGTGACCAGCTGCAAATAGCCATCATCCCCTTATCCAGGCTGGCCAGGCACCCAAGCGGGACCCCCACCCTGATCCAGGACACCCTTCAGGGCAAACCAGCCGGCCCCCACCCGTGCACCAGGCCTCTATCCTATATAGTAAAAGGGTAATATACCTCCCAGCACCGGGATCAGCGGAGACACGAGGCCTCCCAGCACCGGGATCAGCAGAGCCGCAAGGCCTCCCAGCCTGGGATCAGTGGAGCTACAAGGCCTCCTGAACCCGGGATCAGCGGAGCCACGAGGCCTCCTAGCACCAGGATCAGCAGAGCAGCGAGGCCTCACTGCCCCTGTGTCAAGCAGAGCCGCGAGGCCTGGAATCAGCGGAATCAGCGGAGCTGTGAGGCCTCCTGCCCCTGGAGCAGCACGACAGGGGGCAGCGCCCCAACCCCCTGATCGCCCTGCGGCTCTGTGTGTGACTGGGGTTGGGGCCACAACCTCCCTATCCGCCCTGCTCTGTTCGTGACAGGGGAAGGTGCCCCAACCCCCTGATCGGCCCTGCTCTGTGTGTGAGAGGGTGGGGCCGCAACCTCTCCATCGGCCCTGCCCTGAGTGTGACAGGGGGGAGTGCCCCAACCCCCTGATCAACCCTGCTCTGTGCATGACAGGGGGTGGCGCCACAACCTCCCCATCGACCTTGCCTTGAGTGTGACAGGGGGCAGTGCCCCAACCCCCTAATCGGACCTACCCTGAGCATGACTGAGGGTGGCATCGCAACCCCCTGATCGGCCCTGCTATGTGTGTGACAGGGTACGGAGCCCCAACCCCCCTGATGGGCCCTGCTCTGTGCATGACAGGGGGCAGTGCCCCAACTCCCCAATAGGCCCTGCTCTGAGCCCGACCAGGGGCTGTGGGGCAGGCACCTAGGGATTGGGCCTGCCCTCTGCCACCCCGGAACGGGCCTAAGCCAGCAGGTCATTATCTCCGGAGGGGTCCCAGACTGTGAGAGGGCACAAGTGGGGCTGAGGGATACCCGCCCCCCGCCAGTGCACAAATTTTTGTGCACCGGGCCTCTAGTAATACTATGAAATTCATCCATGCTGCTACCAGTATGTTATTGGTTCCTTTTTGTTCTTATTGTTTAGTAGTCTCCCTTTGGACCAATTCCATGCCATAATGTGTCTATTCTTTCTTTTGTTGATGGATAGTTTGGTTGTTTCCACTTTTTAGTTACTTTATATAAAGCTGTTCTGGATATTTTTGTATGAGGCTTTTTGTGAATACATGTTTTCATTTCTCTTGGATAAAAATGGAATTATGAGTCAAAGTGTAGTCGTACCTTTAACTTTAAAGTTTGACCTTTTCCCAAAGTGGTTGTAAATAGCTTTTATGGGAGGGGGTGAAATTGATAACTAAATTAAATGGCCAAGAAAATCAAAACACCTTAACAAGTATATGATGAGGAGTATTATTTTCTCCTTGTTCCCATCTAACCCACTGCTTCAAACTACAGGAAAACACTTTCCTTAGTCTCCTGTACATTCTTCTAATTTTTAAATACAATTATGAGTAAGTTAACATTGTTGTCCCTTTCATCTCCTCCTACTAAAGGTAGCCTAATACTATCCATAATGCATCTCCCTATTTTCCCTTAACAACATATCTTGGTGTCTTTCCATATTGGTGAACAAAGAGGTTGTTCTTCATTCTTTTACTAAACACTGCTCTATTGATGGTCCCTTGGATTGGTTCCAAGCTGTTACTATTATCCTCAATACTGCAATGAAGAACATTGTACCGACACCATTATATATACATATATGATTAATTTTCAGAATGGTGCTTTAGCATCAGTAGACCAAGGGTTACAGGTATTTATAACTTTGATACTATTTTCAAATTTTGCCTCCAATCATTTGTGACATGTTGCACTCCCATCAATCTTGTCCATATTCTTGCCAACAGAGTGCACTGTGTACCTGGATCTTCACCATCCTCACACATTTCAACCTAAGTATCCTGAACAGCTAAGGGAAACAAACATAAAAAAACCTCACACACCATGATTTTGTGCGGTGAGGTACTGAGCAGGACCAGCTACATAATTTGGAGGCCAGGTACAAAATCACATAATGGAACCCTTGTTCAAATCATTAAAATTTCAAGATAGTAAGAGTACAGCATTAAACCAAGCATGGAGCCCTTGTAAGTATGTGACCCCATGCAATGGTACTGGTCGTAATCCCATGAATGCTGTCCCTGCTACAAAGTATCATAATAAAAAATATTTCAATAAGTACCTTATTTTATCTAAAATTGTGTAAATTTTTGCACTCTATTCCATATAGTTATTGTGTTTTATATTACTTATATCAAATTAAATTGACCTTTCATATCCTGAGGTCAAACATATACTGGCTCAGAACCCCAGCACCCCCCTTGTAGCCTGATAGGTGACATCTCTCAGAACTTCCCTACTTCCAGACAAGCTTTGTAACACTAGGCATCTATTTATATAAAAACAATGGGTGGTTTTGTCACATAGGAATGAACAGCGACCAGAGGAAGGAAGTCAGTCCTACAGGCATTGTCTTGGCAATGGCTGCACCCTCCCCCAAGCTGTTTCCCGGAGCTGTTTCCTGTAAGGGCAAAGTTTGAGGCAGGAACCCACCCTGGGAGTGTGGAGGCAGATCTTCCTAAAGTGTGCGCACCTGAGTGGGTGAACCTGAGTGGGGCGGCTGAAAGGCTTAGAAAAAACAGACAAGAGAATGAAAGCTGGGTCTCAGTGGGACGCTGCTTCTCAGAGAGACAGCGACCAAGCTCACAGCCATGCCTTTATTTTATAGCAGATGCTATGAGGCAAAGTAAGGGTGTGACCATGCACCTGAACTCTAACAAGCCCACATCACTCAGGCACGTGGGGCCACGTGTTCGGACCATAGGTTCAAGCTTACAACTACAGCTGTTGGTTATAATTGTGCTGAGAGGGCCCTACCCTCCAAGATGGGACTTGCACATGGCAATGAGAGGACTGTGCCCTCTCATCAGTCCAAGACTTGAAACTGTCCAAAAAACTATAGCGGCTCCCACAATAAAGTTTTAATTCTGTTTCTTTGTTACTAATGTTATGGCCCCACCCCATAACAAAGAAACAAAGGAAAATTTCCCCATTGAATTTCTGAATAGTATTACTCCTTCAGGAATGCCCTGTCATAAATTAAAATTGAAAGTGGGTGCAATCATCATGCTATTGAAAAATCTCAATAGTAAATGGGGTCTTTGTAATGGTACCAGATTTATTCTCAAAAGATAACGACCTAACATTATAGAAACTGAAGTATTAACAGGATCTGCAGAGGGAGAGGCTGTTCTGATTCCAAGAATTAACTTGTCCCTCTCTGACACTGGCTTCCCATTCAAATTGATTCGATGATGGTTTGCGGTGATGCCAGCATTTGTGATGACTATTAACAAATCACAAAGATAAACTCTAGACAGAGTAGGCATGTTCCTATCTGAACCTGTTTTTGCACATGGTCAGTTATATGTTGCTTTCTCTTGAGTTTGAAGAGCATGTGATGTTCCGTTAAAGTTCTAAGTACTTCATCACAAGGGAAATTAGTCAAGCTCTCTGAAAGTGTTTTCACTCTTAATGTGGTATACAGGGAGATATTAAAATAAGTTTAATCACATTATCAGTCATGGTTTGCATCACTGTTGTTTTTATATCATGTTTTTGTTGTTTTCATATCATGTTTTTGTTGTTTTTATATCATGCCTCTGTTGTTGTTATATCCTTTTGTTACTGTTTATTTATTAATAAATTTATATATTATTTTCATATACATTTTACTAATTTCCTTTCCTCTCTCACACTTCTATTATAGAGAAAGGGCAAATAGCAATGTTAAAATATCTCTGCTAATTCATTCCCTTTTTAAAAAAATATATATTTTATTGATTTTTTACAGAGAGAAAAGGAGAGGGATAGAGAGTTAGAAACATTAATGAGAGAGAAACATCGATCTGCCTCCTGCATACTCCCCACTGGGGCTGTGCCCGCAACCAAGGTATATGCCCTTGACCGGAATCAAACAAGGGACCCTTGAGTCTGCAGGCCGATGCTTTATCCACTGAGCCAAGCCAGTTAGGGCAATTAATTCCCTTTTAATGTGCATGAATTTCATGCACCGGGCTACTAGTATAAATATAAGGCCACTACTTTTCCCAACTCTCATCTAAATAAATTACTGCTTTGATGGGAATTGGAGGCCAAGTGGAGGCTGGTGTTGGGACAATATTGGAAGATCTATACATTCAAAATGCACTTGAATGTACAGATCTTCCATTTTTTTTTTTTTTAGGATTCAAGGATTTAAGTCATACATGCAAACATACTGCTAACTGCATTAGCAAAGATCAATGTAAAAACACTCCACAAGTCTGCAAATGTCAGTTTAAAAAATGTTGTTCTAGTGGTTGAAAGGTTCAATTTGTGTTCTTGCCAGTGGGTAAGCTATACAGAACGTCGTTAGCACAAGCACAAGGTCACAACCTCCCACCCAAAGGTACATGGTTAGGCAGAGCAACAGGAAGCGTGTCCACACAGGGAGGTGGAGGGGCCAGCCGCGGCCAAGGTACAGTGCTGGGGTCTGGCAAGACAGTGATGGTAAGAAGGCTCGTTGTTTAAGAATATCTAAAATACTTAAAAAAAACTGTAGAGATGCAACACGTGATTTTTACATCTAGTTTCTAGAAAACTAAGGAAAGCACTTATTAACTTTGAATAAAAGAACAAGAATGCACTTTGACTAACCTACAGAAAAACTAATGCATTATCAAGAAAGATTTTATACAAGGAAGCATATTGCTCATTGAGAAGGGAGTCTATAAGAAAAGCACTCAGTTAGCAACTATGGGAATGACCAGTTCCAAGATGAATTAAATGCTCAATTGTGGGAGGGATTACAGGTTTAAGAAAAAGTAAAATCTTAAGAAAATACTTACTGATTAATACCTCAGGTCAAAACTGCAGCAAGCACCAGGGAGGAGGTGAAGAAATGAGATGGTGTTTTATGCAGCTGTGCTTCACAAACCTTAATATGCATATGAATTGCCTGGAATCTTGGTAAAATGCAGGTTCTTATTCAGTAAGTCTGGGCTTGGCCCAGAGTCCACATTTCTAGCAGGTGATTCCGGTCCATAGACAATGCTTTGAATAGCACTGCCTTCTATCATCAGAAATCACCAGCATGGAAACCCCTTCCTGAGGTTTTCCAATTTCATGTAGAATTAGTCCCTATGGCATGTAAGTAGTTCTCTACCCAATAGTGGATCCAATCCACAACTGAAGAGTTTAAGTGCATTGGAAATGTTCCTCCATTTGTATCAGTGATTTACTTCTGTACAAGTCATCAGCTTCATCACGCTGCTGATGATATTAGAAGATTGAAACCTAATTAGAAAATGCCGTGATGGGTTTGTCACATAGGATTAGATTTTTATTTTAGAAGGGTTATTGAAGCCACCCTCTCATGTTACAGTTCCAGAAGTTGAGACACAGAGCGATGTGTGACTTGGCACTGCCAGCAGGGCAGGGGGGGGCGGGGGGCGGGTAGAGAGAGCAGAGAACAGTGACACTCAGGGCCATCTGGATGAACACATAAATGCAGTAATGGCATGAGAGTGTGATTTAGTTTAACGTATGATCAAATTGTACTTCCCTCTTGCCCTGATCCTCATGAGCATATTGGCTACAGTTTATTGTTTGGCATTCAGTTCTACTTTTTCTTCCTTGCCCATGTGGGTAGATGCTTCTTTGCCTCTCACTTTCTGTGTCTCTGTTTTTCTTTTCTTTTCAGGTGCTGCTAGTTTATGGAGCAGTCCTAAGGAGGGAGCTCTGCAGATGATGTAAAGATATAAGATATAGAGATATTAAGCCAACACCTCATCTGGCATCTCAGTAAATGTCCTCTTCCAATATCTCACGAAAACTTGTCTCTTTCCCTCCACCCCACGTGCTTTCTATGATTTCAGAAGTGACGGTCCCAAGTTCTTCCAGGAAATTTCCTCTCGCTTCATCTCCAGCCCACCAACACTGATTCTTGGGGTGCTTCACACCATAAGCATTCTGAGAATACAGAAGTATTAAGAACCCCCCTATATAGCGCACGGCTCAAGGAAGGGCAAATCAAGCTCTTACTGACATTGCATTATGAGAAATTAAGACAAACAGATACACAACATGTTGACAGAAGCCAGACTAAAATCTAATCACACTTACACAGTCCTCATGCTATCTGTCCAGTCACTTCCTATATTTCTCTTTGTCTAAAGTGATCAGACTCATAGCTGCTAAATCCTATAGATCATTGAAGTCCTAAGTGGCAGATGATGAAGCTCAAAAAATACATATGATAGCATGATTGTATCTTGTCCTTTTCTAAATTAGTGTCCATCTCCCTTATCAGTAGAATTAACCTTTAAATATCCATTAGAAGGAAAAAGAAATACTAAACCCTGTCTTATTAGCATCCCCTATCTTGGATGTTTAATCCTCATTTTGCTTTATCCTTCTTCTGGACTCCAATTTATTGCAATAGAACAGTTTAGGTTCGAATGAATATTCTTTAAAATTGCCCCCAAATACAAATTAATTCCATATAGTGTGGATGAGAAGATTACTAACCATGTTTTAAGTGAGTGATGTATTTATTTGGGGAGATGAAAGGATTATATTCAGATAAATTCATCATAACTAAGTAGCAAAACGGAAAGCCTTGTAAGACCCTTAATTGAGGCCATCCTCACAGAAAGGTTAGCCATAAAATAAGTAATTTCACACCCGCAGCATCAAAATTCACTTCAGAGTGAAGCATAGTAACCTCCATCTTGGGTAAAAACTGCTGTTTCAAATTTTAACCCTGATATTCTGGCTTCTGTAAACATTTGCTTGTTTAAATAATAGGGTAGTTAGCCTAAGTGACTCCATTTTGACCTCTGTTTCCAGAATAAAACCTGGAAACTCACATAAATCACCCCATTTGGTTGCCAGCCCCCTTTTGGTTTTACAAAGGCTATTCTCCTGTGCCTGAGAACCAGAGCCCCAAAAATGCTTTCCCTTGACTCAGTGGCTCTAGGAACTGAAACTATAGATAACCTTTAGAGATAGTAACTTTGCTCAATTTGGCTTCTGTACAAACTGTTTTCACAAGGTAGTTCCACATTCCAACATCTAGCAGGATGTGGTTTTTGCCTTTATCAGCTAGCTGCTGTACTCACTCAGGACTTCGAGATTTGGAGAGAGCTAACGCCCCCTTGTAGCCGCTGGCTTTTGAATTAAAGACTCCATGATTCGATTTTGTGACTGAAGCGTCGTCTGTTCAACTCGCTGGGTACATTACAACAAGAGATTGTCAGCAATTTTCATACCTGATTGGTGAGTGAAAGTTGAATTTCCCAACTGTCCTTTCCATTCCCCAGGAATTAAAAAAAAAAAGCAAGAGAGTAAATAAAGTTTCCTGGCCTCTGAGATCCCACCCAGTGCAAGGGTAGAATGAGAAGAGTGAAGGGAGTGGGCGAGTAAAAGCGTTTGTAACAAAAGCCCATTACTTACAGAGGAGAAATTTATATTGTCAGCGTAATATCTGTGGGGCTCAGCAGCGCTAGAGAGTATATAAAAGCAGTGCGCTTTGGTGCAGAACACAGAGCTCAGGACCCAGCTCATCTCCAGTTCCAAAGAGGGCTCGCTCTCTCTCCACCTGCTCTATTCTAAGCCTGATATCAGAAGGTAAGATTCCTATTGAGTGATTGTAAGACTGTCTATTCAGATTTGGGTATTGTTAAGTATTTTTAAGGGGATAAAGTATGAATTCAAATGTTGTTCTTTCATCTTCTACTTTTCACTAATAATACACAGGGTAGAATTGAGTTGAAAAAAGTGATACAACATAAACGTCAACACAGTGAAGCCGCAAAATGAGTCGGAAAACTAATTCAATAAAAAGATATGAGGTTGAAAGAAAAACAAAGATTCAAATCAATGAACTTGATATAAGACTTAACTGTTATGAGAATTGTGTTTTTAAAATAACGGTAACATTTTAAGTTTATAAATATTTTCCTTAGATTTGATTAATGTGTCTATCACTTTGAACAGAAGGCCCCTTTTACAATCAGCAGAAATGTGTCCATTAGAGAGGCTATAATAGCAATTGCTCCTTACCAGTGAAAATTTATCATTTACTAAAAGAGAAGAATCAATATCATCTTTCAAATATTCAAATTTCTGATAACTCTATCAAAAACTCAAAGTCCATGAAATCAGCTGTTAGTAAATAAGACAGCATATTTGGTGCAGTGAACTAATCAATTATTGGGAATTCTTTGAATGGAGCTGAGAGAAACCTCTGCTTAATAATTGTCTACTATGTATTCAGGACCAATAGGAATAAATAAAATGTCTAAAATGCCCACAATCTGAAATATAATGTTAGTAAATCTCTATAGAAACAAAATCAGATGCTCTAAAACACCTATTTAAGCTCTTGGGGACAAAGAATGATTTTACAAATATCCTCAATGGAGTAAATGAACAAATGGTGTGTTTTCCTACAAATACCAAGGACCTATGAGAGGAAATGAGCTGCTCAGTTTTAAAAAGTATGTATTTGTCCTACAACACCAATACATTCAGAGATATTACATAATGTCACTTACTTATGTCTAAGATTAATTTTCTAAAAGACTTCCTACACAGAGAATGCTATTGTTCCCATATTTTCCCTTTAAATTTGAGTGGAAATGTGTGGTTTTTACAAAACTACACATTCTCTCCTTAGGCTATCTGAAGGATGTGGAGGGGAGTAATTGGAAATTCTTCTATTATTGAATAAGATTTTGAATCTAAAATAATATAAACATTTGCTTTCTCAGTAGTGGCATTCAAGCAATTAAACTCATTCTCAAAGTTTTTCACAATTCTATAAACTTACAAATGAACGAATAAAATTTTTAAAATCAGTTTCTCTTTCAGTAGAACTCAACTCACTGCCTATAGAAGTCTTGGATCATTCACTACTGTTTCCCCCTCCAATGGCTCCCATAGCAGCAGAACAGCACATGCTTTAAATCTCCCTCCATATAGAATATAGTGAAGATTTTGTAAAACCTTTACGGACTTTGCATAGAAGAAATTACTTGGGACTAATTTGTTTTTGCAACAGTGGTGTAATTCTAAAAGAAATCTTTGCTTTTTTTTAATTCTGGAAGGCATGAATTTATCATTGAGATGTATAATCTGAAGAGACTACCTACATATATGGCAACGTTTCCAAAGTTTACGGACAAGATAAACCGAATCATAGCAAAATGCCAAATTAGTAATTTCATGTTGATGAATGAAGAAGGGAGAATATGTAATTACTATTATGTTGCTTTGTTTAACTAACTACTTAATCTAAAGAGACAATATTTCAAAGAAAAAAATACCACTGCTGGTATTCCAGTCTCCATGTTTGAGTGCCAAAGCTAGACAGTAAATATGGCTAGGATGTTAAAGAAAAGATTGATAGTTTGAAATGATAATATTAGTAAAATCCTTATTTCAAACCAAATGCCATTTGCTAAAAATATTCATTCTAATTATTTATGGATAAACATAATCAAACTTGGATTGAAATCCCCACATCTCACGGCACATGGTGGGACTTGAGTAGCAGAGAGAATCCATGACAAATGCTGGACTTGAGGTTTCTATTCAGAAAAAAGAGGAGCTTGCCCTGTGGGGATCTCCTGCCCCAAATTCATTTTAGTTCCCACCTTACACACTGCCTCATCAGGCCTTTGGCATCCTGTGGCTTCATGGGGCATCTGCTTGTGGTACAAGGACAAGCAACCAGGTATATCCCACAACTAGGCCTAGGGTGTCAGAAGCAGTGAATGACACGTCCTGGACTAAGTCCAATTATAAAACAACCTGGGGACTTCTGAGACTTCAGAAACAGGCATTAGTTTTCATTATGACAGTGATCTCTTGAGTTTCTTACTTATGATTGTTCAAGTTGCCAGTAGCATTAGTTCTTGTTGCTTGTCTTTAAAACAATTTTTTCCCTTTAATTTAGAACAGGTCAAAGCACCCTAAAATACCTCAAATCTGTTGGCCGCTTTATAATTACAAAGTTGAGACCAAGTTATACTATTTAAAATATAAATGAATAATACATCTGAACTGACAGCTGGTATGCCAAGTTGTAGCCCAAGGCTCCTTTAAGATGCTTGAAATGCATTATAATGTAAATGCTTGAAAGTGAAGGACTATTCATTGAAAGCCAGACTGATAGTGAAGGGGGTGGCATTATGGATAAGGTGACATTCAGGCTAACCATATGTAGCATATCATCTACAGTGGGTATCTTAAATGTTTATCATTGACATTTTTCATTCCAAATCTGAAAATGAGCCTTCTAATTATTAACAGAAGTGTCCTACATTAATGAAAACCCTTAAATGTGATACACATTTTTTAAATCCTTTTTTTTACCACCAAAAAAAATCTGGGGGAAAATATAATCTACTTTTTCAAATATACTCAAAATAAAATAGATTTTCTTTTTATTTCTAATATTTACTTTATCATAATTAAATGAATTGAGCCTGACGTGTTTAAATATGGTTGCCTTTCTCCCTCCCCAACCTCTCCCAGTCTCTGTGTACCAACAGGCAGCAATATGAAAAGCATTTACTTTGTGGCTGGATTATTTGTGATGCTGGTCCAAGGCAGCTGGCAGCTTTCCCTTCAGGACACAGAGGAGAAGTCCAGGTATTCACTCTTTAGACTTGAACTAACATAGCACGATGGTTATAATACAGCCTGTGAAAACTATTATTTGTGAACAGGTCTCAGTAACTGAGAGTAAATACTCTACAATTTTAAAAAGTTTAAAATATCATTGTGATAAAGTTGTTTCTGGAGTATAGATCAGAGTATGTTGTTTCAAAACTAAAGGAGTAGGCTATGTTGGAAAATGTGTTACATGGGAGATTATAGCTTGTTGAAATCTTCAGCTGATCCTATCTATCCATTCATTACTCACACACTGCATAGTAGATTATTTTAACTACTCACACCAACTTTTTTTTTCTATTCCTTTTTTAAAAATAACACTGCTTCTTACTAATTGTAATAGTCAAACATGCTCATGATACAAAATATGCAAAAATGTTATGTATGTACTGTATATAGAACATATCTCAGAACATTATACAGCTTCATATTATGCCTTTGTATAGCATTACAAATATCTATTAAATGTACGATATTTAATAGATGCATACTATTACATCTCATAAATGTACAATATTTATTTAGCTATTCCTCTTCTATTGAACACTTGATTTCTTTACATTTTCCTACAAACAATGCTGCAAATAATTTTTCTCCCTACATTTTTGTACTCTTTTCTGAGGCTAGATTTTTGGTACTAAAATTACTATGTCAAAGGGTTTGAATAAGTTTAAGTCTTTTATAATATCTTGCCAGCTTGCTATCCAGAAAAGTCATACACATGCACACTCCGCTCAGCCTTATAGAAATACTCCTTTCATAATACCTTCCCCCATATTAAATCTTTGCTATTTTGACAGGTGAGAATAGTATCTCAATTTTATTTCTAAGTATTAATACTATTGAATATTTCTCCATATTTGCCATGGCAAACAACTGTTGATTACCGGCATGTGGATTATCTACAACACAGTTTGAAATTAGCAAGTGGGCTTTTTCTTGGCATTCTTTAAATTTTTTTTGCCAACTGTATATTTTTTATTGATGCTATAACAAATTACAACAAATGTAAAACAAACAAACCCAAAATAAACATTTATTATCTCTCAGTTCTGTAGGTCAGGAGTGTAGGTGGGCTCCACTGGGCTTTTCTGTCAGCTAGCTGGGTCCCTGTCTGTAGTCTGTGGGGAAGATTCTGCTTCCAAGCTCATTCAGGTTGTAGGCAGGATCCAGTTCTAATGGTTGTAGGACTGCAGTCCTGCTTCCTTGCTGGCTGTCAGGTCTGATCATTCTCTGCTTCTTGGGGCTGCCTGCCTTTCCTTTTCATGCTTCACTCCCTCTGTCTTCCTCCACCATCCTCTTTTGCCACCAGCTGGAGAAAGTTCACTACTTTCATATGTCCATTTGAGTAGATTAGACCCACCTGGATTATCTTCCCTTTTTTTATTGCTTAAAGTATTACAAAAGGTATTATATGTGTGTCCTTTTTTTCCCCCGCCCTTGACAATCCCCTGGCCTCCCCTCCCCCCCCCCAGTGTCTTACGTCCATTGGTTATGCTTATATGCATGTATACAAGTCCTTCGGTTGATCTCTTACCCGCCTCCCTCCTGCCCCCCAACCCTCCCTGGCCTTCCCGATGCAGTTTGACAATCAGTTTGAGGCAGCTCTGTATCTATTATTGTTCAAAAGTTTATAATGGTCTTTATTATCCATGAATGAGTGAGATCATGTGGTATTTTTTCTTCATTGACTGGCTTATTTCACTTAGCATAATGCTCTCCAGTTCCATCCATGCCTTTGCAAATGGTAAGAGTTCCTTCTTTTTTACAGCAGCATAGTATTCCATCGTGTAGATGTACCACACTTTTCTAATCCATTCATCTACTGATGGGCACTTAGGCTGTTTCCAGATCTTAGCTATGGTGAATTGTGCTGCTATGAACATATGGGAGCACATATCCATTCTGATTGGTGTTTCTGGTTTCTTGGGATATATTCCTAGAAGTGGGATCACAGGGTCAAATGGGAGTTCCATTTCCAATTTTTTGAGGAAACTCCATACTGTCTTCCATAGTGGCTGCACCAGTCTGCATTCCCACCAGCAGTGCACGAGTGTTCCTTTTTCTCCACATCCTCTCCAGCACTTGTCATTTGTTGATTTGTTGATGATAGCCAGCCTGACAGGTGTGAGATGGTACCTCATTGTTGTTTTGATTTGCATCTCTGGGATGATTAGTGACTTTGAGCATGTTTTCATATGTCTCTTGGCTTTCTTTTGAAAGGTGTCTATTTAGGTCCTTTGCCCATTTTTTGATTGGATTGTTTATCTTCCTTTTGTTAAGTTGTATGAGTTCCCTATAAATTTTTGAGATTAGGTCCTTATCAGATATGACGTTGGCAAATATGTCTTCCCACGCAGTGGGTTTTCTCGTTGTTTTGTTGATGGTTTCTTTTGCTGTGCAGAAGCTTTTTATTTTGATGTAGTCCCATTTGTTCATTTTCTCTTTAGTTTCAACTGCCCTAGGAGCTGTATCAGTGAAGAAATTGCTTCGGCATATGTCTGAGATTTTGCTGCCTTAGGATTCTTCTAGAATTTTTATGGTTTCCTGTCATACATTTAAGTCCTTTATCCATTTTCAGTTTATTCTTGTGTATGGTGTAAGTTGGTGATCTAGTTTCATTTTCTTGCATATATCTGTCCAATTTTACCAACACCATTTATTGAAGAGACTATCCTGGCTCCATTGTATGTTCTTGCCTCCTTTGTCAAATATTAATTGAGCATATTGGTTTGGGCCAATTTCTGGGCTCTCTATTCTATTCCATTGATCTACATGTCTGTTCTTGTGCCAGTACCAGGCAGTTTTGAGAACAGTGGCTTTGTAATACAGCTTGATATCTGGTATTGAGATCCCACCTACTTTGTTCTTTCTCAGGATTGCTGCAGCTATTCGAGGTCTTTTTTTATTCCAGATGAATTTTTGGAGAGTTCATCCTAGATCTGTGAAGTATGCCGTTGGTATTTTAATGGGAAGTGCGTTGAATTTATAGATTGCTTTGGGTAGTATGGACATTTTAATGATGTTGATTCTACCAATCCATGAACACGGTATGTTCTTCCATCTGTTTATGTCTTCCTCTATCTCTTTTTTCAATGTCCTGTAGTTTTCTGAGTAAAGGTCTTTTACCTCTTTAGTTAAGTTTATTCCTAGGTAGCTTAATTTTTTTGGTGCGATGGTAAATGGGATTGTTTTTATAATCTTTCTTTCTGAAAGTTCACTATTGGTGTATAGAAATGCCTCAGATTTCTTGGCGTTAATTTTGTATCCTGCTACATTGCCAAATTCATGTATTAAGTCTACTAATGTACTAAGTCTACTAGCTTTTTGATGGAGTCTCTAGGGTTTTGAGAGCTTGTTTGGAGGTTCTAGCAGGGGAGCGCAGCTACTCGTATACCCTTGACTGAAGACCGGTCCTCTCCTCAGGGGGAAGGTAGTCCTCTTCGACCGAGCGCGCAGCTTCGGGAGGGACGCACATGGATCAGTGAGGGAGGAGGGGGACACCCGCCTAGCCAGCCAGATCAGCCGAATCAACCCTGGCGATCAATGGGGTGACAGATGTCGCAGTCAGATCGCCCTCACATCCAAGGGTTTTGTATGTATAATATCATCTCATCTGCAAATAAGGACAGTTTTACTTCCTCTTTTCCAATTTGGATGCCTTTTATTTCTTCTTCTTGTCTAATTGCAATGGCTAATACTTCCAGTACTATGTAGAACAGGGGTGGTGAGAGTGGGCATCCCTGTCTTGTTCCTGTTCTTAGGGGAAATGATGTTAGTTTTTGTCCATTGAGTATGATGTTGGCTGTGGGTTTGTCATATATGGCTTTTATTATGTTGAGGTATGATCCTTCTACTCCCAACTTGCTGAGAGTTTTTATCAAAAATGAGTCTTGGATTTTGTCAAATGCTTTTTCTGCATCAATTGATATGACCATGTGGTATTTTTCTTTCAATTTGTTTATGTGATGTATCACGTTTATTGATTTGCGGATATTGTACCATCCTTGCATCCCTGGGATAAATCCTACTTGGTCATGGTGTATGATCTTTCTGATGTACTGCTGGATCCAATTTGCTAAGATTTTGTTGAGGATTTTGGCATCTATGTTCATGAGGGATATTGGCCTGTAATTCTCTTTCATTGTGTTGTCTTTACCTGGTTTTTGTATTAGGGTGATGCTGGCTTCATAGAATGAGCTTGGAAGTGTTCCTTCCTCTGGAATTTTTTGCAGTAGTCTGAGGAGGATAGGTTTTAGCTCTTCCTTGAATGTTTGGTAAAACTCCCCTGTGAAGCCGTCTGGTCCTGGGCTTTTGTTTGCTGGAAGCTTTTTGATGACTGCTTCAATTTCTTCCATAGTTATTGGCCTATTGAGATTTTTAGATTCTTCCTGATTGAGTGCTGGAATGTTGTATTTTTCTAGGAATTTGTCCATTTCCTCCAGGTTGTCTAGTTTGTTGGAGTAGAGCTGTCCATAGTATTTTTTACCAATCATTTGTATTTCTGTGGGGTCTGTTGTTATTTTGCCTCTATCGTTTCTGATTTTGTTTATTTGGGTCCTCTCTCTTTGCTTCTTGGTGAGCCTGGCCGGAGGTTTGTCAATCTTGTTTATCCTTTCGAAGAACCAGCTCTTGGTTTCATTGATTTTCTGTATTGTTTTTTTGGTCTCTATGTCATTTATTTCCTCTCTAATCTTTATTATCTCCTTCCTTCTGCTCACTCTGGGGTTTTCTTGTTGCTCTCTTTCTAATTCTTTGAGTTGTAGAGTTAGATGATTTACTACCATTTTTTTTCTTGTTTTTTGAGATAGGCCTGTAGAGCTATAAACTTCCCTCTCAGGACTGCTTTCATTGTGTCCCATAGGTTTTGGATTGTTGTGTTTTCATTGTCATTAGTTTCCAGGATGTTTTTAATTTCTTCTTTGATCTCATTGGTAACCCAATCAGTATTTAATAACATGCTATTCAGCTTCCAAGTGTTTGAGTATTTTGGGTTGTTTTTATTGTAGTTTATTTCTAATATTATGCCATCGTGGCCTGAGAAGATGCTTTTTATGATTTCAATCTTCTTGACTTTGGGGAGACTTTGCTTGTGACCCAATATGTGGTCCATTTTTTAATCTGTCCCATGAGCACTTGAGTAGAATGTATATTCTGCGGCTTTGGGGTGAAGTGTTCTGAAGATGTCTATTAAGTCCATCTGATCTAGTGAGTCATTTAGGATTGCTGTTTCTTTGCTGATTTTTTGTCTAGAGGACTTATCCAGTGATGTCAGTGGTGTATTAAAGTCCCCTACTATGATTGTATTGTTGTCGATCTCTCCTTTGATATCTTCCAGGAGTTTTTTATGTATTTGGGTGCTCCTGCATTGGGTGCATATATGTTTACCAGGGTTATATCTTTTTGTTGTATTGATCCCTTTAGTATTATGAAGTGGACTTCCTTATCTCTTGTTATGGCCTTCACTTTGAGGTCTATTTTGTCCGAAATAAGTATTGCTACCCCAGCTTTCTTTTCCTTTCCATTTGCCTGAAACATATTTTTCCATCCCTTCACTTTCAGTCTGTGTGAGTCCCTTCTAATGAGGTTGGTCTCTTGTAGACAGCAGATGTATGGGTCATGTTTTTTTATCCATTCAGCCACTCGATGTCTTTTGGTTGGAGCATTTAGTCCGTTTACATTTAAAGTTATTATTGAATGGTACTTGTTTGTAGCCATTTCTTTTTTTGTGTGGCTGTTTTCTTTCTGAGCTTTTTATTTCTTCTTTTTACACCAGTCCCTTTAGCATTTCTTGCATGGCTGGCTTGGTGGTGATAAACTCCCTTAGCCTTTTTTTGTCTGTGAAGCTTCTTATTTCCCCTTCAAATTTGAATGATAGCCTTGCTGGATAGAGTATTCTTGGATTCAGTCCTTTGCTTTGCATCACTTTGTAAATTTCTGTCCATTCTTTTCTGGCCTGATGTGTTTCTGTTGAGAAATCATTTGATAATCTAATGGGAGATCCCTTGTATGTAACTTTCCATCTCTCTCTTGCAGCCTGTAAGATTCTCTCTTTGTCCTGAACATTTGCCATGGTAATTATGATGTGTCTTGGTGTGGGTCATTGTGGGTTCATCTTGTTTGGGACTGTCTGTGCTTGTGTGACTTTTTTCTTCTCCACCTCAGGGAAGTTTTCTGATATTATTTCTTCGAATAGGTTTTCTAATCCTTGTTCCTCTTTCTGTTGTTCTGCCACCCTTATTATTCATATGTTGTTTCGTTTCATGTTGTCCCATAGCTCCCTTAGGCTCTCCTGCTGTCTTTTAATTTTTTTCTCCAATTGCTTTTTCATCATCAGCTATCATGTAACCAGGTAATGGAGCTACATTTTTATAGTAACACATGCAAAAAAAATTCAGAACACAGATCAGCTGCCCAAATGATTTGGGGTTCTTCACTCTTTTAAAATAGTCAAGTCATTGCTCTCTTCTATCAATACTAGCAGAGTCATAAGTACACTAATTACTTTAAAAAACTATTTATTTAATCTTATTTCCGTAAAGAGGAAGCCAGTTAAAAATCTGCTCCCAGGATTTAGAATCAGAGTGTATTCAACTCTAACAAAACTCTGAGATTCCCGTGGCAAACAAGGTGTCACTCATATCAACTGAAATGCTCAAGGCACCTGCCTTTCAATTTCCTGAGGTCTTGTGTTTTCAAGGTGCTTCTTGAGTGAGTCCACTCAGGAAGAGACTTAGTTGCACCAATCACTGTTCTTCACAGCTCTTTCCCAGCTCCTTGGGCAGACTCGCTCAATAATCTGGATCAGATACATAAAGAGAAGCGCGATTCCAAAGAAATGATCCTCAGTGACCTCAACAAGTTTCTGGAAACCGACTGTGTCTGGGAGTTTGTGGATTGGTTGCTGGATGAGCACAAGTGAGAGTCTAAACCTAGCCCCAAATTTGCACACAAGTGTATTACTTCAATATGTCTAAAATATCTCCTGACTTTCATTATGTTATTATGCTCATCAAATAGGGCGTATAAGCATTCAGCTTTGATGATTTCAAGGTTGGTGACGCTATCCTTCATATTATGCCTCTGAAAGTCCCACTTCTCACCCTGAAAATGCCTTACCCTCCCCCTGTAATGAAACGTAGATTTTAAATCATTTTCCCCACTGTGGTCTTAGCAATATTTACTCTCTTACCCATTTTCTATTAAAATTGAAAGCTGACATTTTTAGACATGAATGGTTAGGAATCTATTTTTTGACCAAAAGATAAGAGCAAATTCAACATTCCCTTGTAGGGTTCAAACTCATGACTGTAATCACATTTAAAGTAACCCCTAGCCAAGGTAATCGTGGTAAGGAATGGAAACAGATGCAGTCATTTTCTTGTAGAATACAATCCAAGGTACACATTTAAAATTATAGCCTGGCTGCACCACATAAAGAGAGAAGAAGGGAAATAAGAGCACAAGCCCTTAGTAAGGCATACATTTTAATGTTGGATTTTTGTTGACAGTGTTGGGTTTTACGGTGCATGTAGGCTACTGAGGGAAATCTTTCACATGGGTTTCACAGAGATGGTGGAATTTCACAATTTCTTTGGAGAGTGGCCCACAGGGGAAGGGAGTTGTGCATCCAAAGTAGCTGAAGGAATCTAAATATCAGGATAAAGACATAGATTTGCCGAGAGAGGAAGAGAGAGAGAGAGAGAGAGAGAGAGAGAGAGAGAGAATGAATATGGGTCAGCTGGAAGAATTGGAGAGACAGAGTGGTTTACCAAAAGTTCTTCAAGTGGAGGGCATGACAGGAAAGATGTGGTCATAGTCAGAGCAGACACTGGGAGAAGTCCCTGTTAGTGACTACAGACATGACCATTGGTGAAATAAGAGAAATTTGAAAGAAAACAATTATCCTCATTTCTGGAAAGGGAATGCTACAATTTGGTAATCTAATGTAAAATAATCCTCACTCTCAGGCGGTTTCTGTTGTGTGTTTAAGATGAGACCTTCCAGGGTAATAGATGCAGGAGGGCAGCTGGTCAACCACCTACACAGATCACATTTGAGGATGATATGGAGTCAGCATCTTAGCTTTCCTCACTGCTGTCCCATCACCTGTTTCCTTTCATCCATTATCACGTGGTTCTTTTGATGACATTTTGAGATGGTCCTTAGCTTTCCCTTGACTCACTTAACTATATCTGATCCCGTAAGTATTAACAAACAGCTGCCTTGTCTGCAAGCTGCATAGCACATTGGAGAGTCCACATAGGCTGAGGCGGAAGTAAATGCAACAGGAATAATCAATGGCACGAATAAGCAGAAGAGGTGGAAATGGGTGTGCTGAGTGGTCCAATGCTCCCCTTAACTGCTATTATCTCTCGCCCATCAACCGTCCGTTCAGATACTTCATGTAGTTTCAGGACGAGTCTCCTAACTACCCTCATCTCCGAAATCTCCTTCAGTCTCTTCAACCCCAAGCTGCCACTACTTATAGGTGAGAACCATATTGCTAAAGAGACAGATCTTCAATATAACGTTCACATTTCTATCAGGAATGGCATTGCCAAACGTCATGATGAATTTGAGAGACACTCTGAAGGGACATTTACCAGCGATTTCAGTTCTTATTTGGATTACAAAGCTACCAAGGAATTCATTGCTCAGCTAACGAAAGGCCTAGGAAGGCAAGAGTAAGTCTGTACACTCTTATTTAACTTCATTTTTTATTTTTGCATGATGTTGAAAAATTACACTACAGTTATCCATTTATTGATTTGAGTTATAGAAGCAATTAGTATAGTCTCGCAAAGTAAGGAAATAAGTCCTATTGGTGGGAGACAATCTACAAGAATTTAATATGTTTTATCTGTAGTAGCAAGTATTAATGATAGAGTCAGACAGGTGGTATTTTTATCCCACATTAGAGTTGTGTTATAATGAGGCTATTCATTTGTCAATCCAAGACACGTCTGAGAAGAGGGTGCTATTGAGAACTACATCAGGATGATAAGCTTAAACTGGAAAAACTAGGGATGAGGAAAAAAGAAATAATGCTGAAAAATTAAAGTTTGAAGTTAAGTATTTACATATGGGATCAACATATATTTGAGTTACTGTTTAGCTAATAATCTGATAAAGACTAAAAGGTATTAAAATTAAGATGTTTAATGAAATGACACTCAAATATTTTGAGTGCAAACATCCATATATTTAACAACATCCCCATTTTTTATGGGACTGTCCTATAAATAGCCATTAAAGTTTCACAGCTGAAAATGAGACTAAGCCCGTTAAGTACCTTCTTGGATCTTACCACAACCAAACAGACCCCTGGACCGTCTCATTTTCTCTTGACCATTTTGATTGACATTTGAATTATGAGAAGCAGGAAATTCATGTTCAACTCAATTTTTTGTGAAATTTAAAGCAAGCTTACTGAGACTTGGAGAAATCTTAAGACAAAAGGGATTGTGTTACTATTTAGCTAATAACCTGATATTGTCACTGCTTTTTTACACATTGATGACCCAATTTACAAAATCAGTGGTAAAATAGTCGCTTATACTTGAGGATATTTTATGATATTTTAAAGGGGCACCAAAAATGCTGCTAATTAAACTAATAAAAAAGAAAATCTAATATAAAGTTTAATCTCTTAATACTGCATTTTTCAAGGCTGTTCTAATAACCACTAGTTTTACATTTTTCTGAATTTTAAACTGACTAATAGTCTCAATAATAACTTCTGTGTTGCTAATATATAAAATCTCTGGAGCAGCAGGACCACTGCAGAAGGCATGAAGTTTTACAGGCTGGGTTTCCCGTCCTGCTCTGCTCTTCACTACCTCCCGATTTGTCCATTCTGACATGCACCAGTTCATGCAGGTTCCCACAGTTGGCCCCCTGTAAATATGACATCCTGTTTTCTCAGTGACCCGCACACGTTACCAATGATAAAAGTCAGAAAGCATGTATATAAAGCATTTAACCAAATACTGATTTTTATCTCCCTTGTCCTCAGATCCTTACATGCCACTCCTGTACATGTCCACCGCAGACATGCCGAAGGCTCTTTCTCTGATGAAATGAGCACATATCTTGATATTCTTATCACCCTGGACTTTATAAACTGGCTGCATGAAAACAAAATTACCGACAGGTGATTGCATTTTAGTGCATTCTGAAAACCATCAAAACTTTCATAAATTGTATCATTCAGCTACAGGTTGTTCCTAGTGTGGGGAGGGAGGGGAGTCTTTCCTCTCTTGGTAGATAAGCAAAAGTATGACTCATTTAAGAATACATCATTATATTTGTTTTAGATAATTACACATTTACTCATTCACCCACTTACTCCAAAAATATTTCCTAAGTGTCAATTAAGGGACAGGGCATTAGGAACACAGATAAGAATAAAACATGGAATATGCATCATTCACGTGATAATGTGACATTCAAGATTGCTACGTATTTTGAATTTTTAGCACAAATAAATTTGGTATTATATACTTAATGTAATAAGCATAGTAATAAAAATCTAAACATCAAAAGTAACCACTTATCTTGATGGATTATAATGGCTTTTTATAACTATTTATACACTTTATATTCCTTAACCGGGGAACTTTAGAATGTCATCTTTGAGTGCAAATATTTGAAAAGTTCAAAAGACTATGGGATTCATAAGACAAAAAGATCAATAAACAACTTTTACCAAAATAAATCTTTAAAATATTTCCCAGATAATTTAACTACATCAACTGAGTATGATAGTTCTGTTATATGACTGTCTTTTTCTTTTATCTTTAGGCAGTAAGTATGTCACTATTCAAGATCATCTTCATAACATCACCTACCAGCTACATGGGATGTTTGAAATTTTAAGTTCTGTAAACTTAAGAGGTGTATTCTGAAGCCATGTTGCTTTGCATGCCAATGAATAGAATGTCTTTTAAGGTTGTGTTGCCAAAAGAGTATAAATGGAATAAACCATTATCAAACTATTGCTAAAATATCAGCTTTAAAATATAAAAGTGCAAAATCTTATTTTCTTCTTATTTTGGATGAAGTACCCTAACCTGCTTATAGTTAGCAATGAAATTGTTTTTCTATGATATAATTTGTACATGTAAATTATTCCAATCACAGCATCTCTGCATTTAAATAAGGATTGGGCTGGTAGCCACAGTGGTGGAACTGGAAAGAAAACTTTCTTCTTGAAACTTTTGTCATAAAAATGCTCATCTTTCAGTATATCAAAAACATACTTAAATAAAACCTTCAAGCATCTTTACTGTTGTCTGTTTTCGCTTCTTCATGCCCCCACTCCTTCCAAACATCTCTTCTTCCTGAGCCTGAAGTCCACAACCCAAGTCTGGCACCCAGGCATTGCTTAGTGTGGTTAACATTTTGAGCCAACATTGGACATTCATGATATTTTATATAAATATATTGTTTTCTGGCTGCTCTTGAAAGATTAGGACATCAGGCAACATTAGACCCACAAAACAAATCTATTCTGGAGAAGAATACCAGCTGCCTCCTTTTGAAGAGTCACAGCTCATTATTTTGTTCCCCTACACACACACACACACACACACACACACACAGGCACAGCCACACACACACACATACACATACACACACAAACACAAACTGCACACTTATATGTGCTCATATACCCACACCCATGTAATGTACACAGTAGGCACTTTCCCCTGACCCACTTTACTTATGCATCTCACTTGCCTGGCACCTGCTGACATTTAAGTAACCATCATGCCCTTTACCCTATCTCCCCATTCTGCATTGTCCAGTATCTTGGGCCAATCTGATGTCGATTGCCATGCCAGACACTTTTGTTTTTTACATACAGCATTGCCAACTCCCTTTCTCTCTTTTTTATTGAAATACTAGAGGCCCAATGCACAAAATTCATGCAAGGAGCTCAGCCCCCGCCACTGCTGTGGCTTCATCTGGAAGGTCGTCTAGAAGGACAAATGGTCTAATTAGCATGTTAGGCTTTTATTATTAGAGACTAGAGGCCTGGTGCACGAAATTCGTGCACTGGGGGGAGGGGGCCCCTCAGCCTGGCCTGCACCCTCTCCAATCTGGGACTCCTTGGGGGATGTCAGACTGCCTGTTTAGGCCCAATCCTTCACCAGCAGTCGGACATCCCTCTTGCAACTCAGGACCACTGGCTCTTAACCACTTACCTGCCTGCGTGCCTGCCTGATTGCCCCTAACCACTCTGTTTGCCAGCCTGATCACCCCCAACTGCTGGCCTGATCACCCCCAACTGCCTCCCCTGCCAGCCTGTTTGCCCCCAACTACCCCCTGCCACCGGCCTGATTGCTCCCAACTGCCCCCCCTCACCAGCCTGATTGGGGTTGGGGGGCTGATTGGGGGTGGGGCTGGCCATGGGGAGGGGCTGTGGTTGGTGGGCTGGGCAACCACCCCCCCAAATGGGTTGGGGGGTGGCGATCAGGGCCAGTGGCCTGGGGGAAGAACCATGGGTGGTTGGCCAGCCAGCCCTGCCCCTGATTGCGGTGGGGGGGGGGGCAATCTGGGGTGGGGCTGGGCAAGGGGAGAGGCTGCAGGAGATTGGCTGGCCAGCCCTGCCCCCTATTGGAGTGGGGGGGATCAAGGGTGGGGCCAACCTGGGGAGGGGCTGCAGGACATTGGCCGCCCAGCCCTGCCCCCTCTTGGGGTGGGGGGGCGCAATCAGGGGCAGATAGCCACGGGGAGGGGCTGTGGGCCTATTGTGGTGGGGCAGGTTGGTCAAGGATGTGGCTGGCGGGAGGAGGGGTGGGAAGAGAGGGGGTATTTGGCCAGCCGGCCTGCTCTTTTTTTTTTTTTTTTTGGCAACTCCACAATTTTAATTTGTGGTGCCTATGCTATGTCTGAAAAAGACCTTCTCCCCCTGCCCAGGAGAACGATGGGGAGGGAGCAGCAAAAAATAGAAGACATCCCTCCCTATTGCACACAGACCCTATATACAGGCTCACCTGGCCCAGGCCGGCGGGATGCTTGGCACATTCTAGGATCCCTGCTCAGGGCCTGGAGGGGTGACTGGTGGCAGCACACGTGAGAGGGGACCTCTGGGTGACCACTCTGGTCCTGGCTACTGGTCTTGGCACTTCCTGGTCCCCAGTTCCTTTCTGTTCCTGCCTGCAGCCTTGGTCCCCCTACCTGGCCTCAGATGGTCCCCTTGGCTCCTGGGGGCTGTGTTCTCCCCTCCTAACCTGGAGATCTCAAGGAAGGTTATGGCTTCTCAGAGACTCCTCGACAGCCCTATCACTCATGTTCACACAGGGAAGGAGTGCATGTGGCAAAAGCAGCTGTATAAATGCGGGTGCAGGAGCAAGTCCTCCGGGGTCACTTGGACAGTTTGCTGATGACGCAGATCAGGGCCACATTCTCATCCTTGAGGCGCTGGTTGCCAGCTCGGAGATTGGACAGGCCCTTCAGCTCCTCTTCCAGCTCAGCGGCCTTGCACTCCAGGGCCCTGCACTCAAATCTCGCCAGCTCCAGGATGGCTGGCCTCTCTGCAAAGTGCTCTTGCCTCTGCATGGTGCGCTCCAGCTCCACCTTGAGCTGCTCCAGCTGCAGCGTGGTCTGGGTCAGGGCCTCACGAAATCTCTCATTCTCAATGTGCAGCTTTTCGTAGAGTTTCCTGAAGCTCCCTCAGGCTCTTCCAATTTTGGCTGGGGTTTGGGGTTTAGGTCCTGCTGCCTCTGGAGGGGAAGGGCTGGATTCTGGGCTGATGTCCACTGACTTCACCTTCTCCCCCTTCACAGGCCCTCTCCTCTCATTGCCAACTCTGTGGTGCTCCCTGGAGGCCTGTGGTCCCTGTCCCTGCCCCTCAGGCACCTCTACTCTCTGGGCAGGGCCATCAGAATTCTTAACCCCAGGGACTCGGGGCTGCCAGGAAGGGTCCAGGCTCTGAGCACCCTGCTCTCCATGTGGATGGGAGAGTCTGATCAGGGGAAGGCCTGCAGGGGGGAGGGGCTGCAAGGTTGGCTGCTGGCCCCCTGATCAGGCGGTGTGCTGGCTACAGTGGGCGTCATAGCGACTGGCCCAATCAGGGCCATGTTCTGCCTGCTCACCACTCCCCAGTCCCAACACGGCCTCCACTGCCCGGCTATCAGGCCTTTGGGATCACCAGCTCATGGCGCCTGCTTTCCCACAGGCCTGAGCCCCTCAGGCCTGTGGGAAAGCAGGCGCTGGTGATTTCACCTGGATGCATGTTCACCAACCATCAGCTGATGGAAAGCACTGCCAGCTTGGGGCCGCTCAAACCTGGGCGGGCAGGTCGGGGGCACTGCCGCCACTGCTATTGCCACTGCCACTGCTGCTGCTGCTGCTGCTGCTGCTGCTGCTGGGGCTTGAGGCACTGACTGAGGCTGCCAGGCATGCCCGTGACCTGCCCGCCCGAGTTGGGTAGCACATGGGATGCACCAGCGGGCAGATCACTGCTGCCGCCCCGCCCATAGCACAGCGGATACCTGGGTGGGTACCCGATAGCTGCGGCCCCACTGCCAACCCCCGGACCCGGCAGGAGGCCCAGATGAGGGCGGAGCAGGTGCCGAACACCGTGGTCCCACCTGCTAGCCCTGGGTCCCCCACGGGAGGCCCGGATGAGGGCAGGGACCTCTGCCACCAGCCCTGGATGGAGGGGAGCTGGCGGTTGGCACTGTCGGGCCTGCCAGCAGTATGCAAATTAGCCGCCATCTTGGCTGGTGGTTAATTTGCATATCTCGCTAATTAGCCAATGGGAAGGGTAGCGGTCGTACGCCAATTACCATGTTTCTCTTTTATTAGTGTAGATAATCAACATATAACATTGTTTAAGTTGTACAATGAGCAAATTTTATACATTTATTTATTGCAATATGATTACCACCTTAGTTTTAGCAAACCTTCTATCAGGTCACATAATGATTATTTCTTCAGGGCATGAGAACATTTAAGATCTACTCTTCTAGCAAATTTTAAGTAAATAATACAGTATTGTGGATTTTAATCACTATGCTCTGCATTAGATGGCAGAATTTACTCATCTTCTAGTTGCAAGTTTGTACCCTTTAAGAATGTCTCCCCAATTCCCCCACCCTTAGGCCCTGGTAACCACCATTCTACTCTCTGTTTCTATGAGTTTGGCTTTTTAGATTTCACATATAAGTGATATTATACAATATTTGTTATTTTCTGTCAGGCTTATCTCACTAGGCATAATACCCTCAAAGTTCATTCACGTTGTTGGTAAATGGCAGAATTTCCTTCTTTCTCAGGGCTGAGGTGACAGAGCAAACCAACAGAAAAATCCATAAGATCTGATAAACTCAATCAACTAAATACACTTAATATTTATAGTATATTGCACCTAGGAATAATAAAATTAATACTTTAAGTACACTTTAAATGTTTACCAAGATTGACTTATGCTGGATCAAAAATTAATAAATTTCAATGATTAAAATTATTTAGAGCATTATCTTTGACCCAGTTGAATTAAGCTAAAAACTAAAAAAAAAAAGATACCTTACATATTCACAACTGCTTGAAACTAGGCAATCACTTCTATATAACCCATGGGTCAAAGAAGAGATCATAGTAAAATTAAATTAAATACTTTTGAATTCTATGATAATGAAGATATAATAAATACAAACTGGAGATACAACTAAAGCAGTGCTTAAGGGTAAAATATAGCTTTAAATACACTTGTTAGAAGAGAAGAAATTAGAAAAAAAAAGCTTAACTTTTACCTCAAAAAACTGAAAAAAAGAACAACAACTTTCTTTTTTTTTAATATATTTTATTGATTTTTTACAGAGAGGAAGGGAGAGGGATAGAGAGCTAGAAACATCGATGAGAGAGAAACATCGACCAGCTGCCTCCTGCACATCCCCTACTGGGGATGTGCCCACAACCCAGGTACATGCCCTTGACCAGAATCGAACCCGGGACCCTTCAGTCCGCAGGCCGACGCTCCATCCACTGAGCCAAACTGGTTTCGGCAAGAACATCAACTTTCAAACAGTAAACTAGAGGAAATGAAAAAGAAGAAAATAATGAAATACACAAAAATTGCCAATAAAAATGAAGAAAGCCAAGAGTTTGTTCTTTGACCAGATTAGTAAAATTAATACGTTCCTTGCAAGACTAGGCAAGAAAAAGAAAAAAAGAGAAAATGTTACCAGTATCCTATATAATAAAAGAGTATTATGCAAATTAACCCAAAAGCAGAATGACCAGTTGGCGAGAGTGGGACCAGCAAGCAGGCTGTGCCAGGCCAGCCAAGGCTCATGCCAACAGGCAGAGGGAGGGAATGGCCTTGTGGTGGGAGGGGACTGCAACCAGCGGCAACGGCAGAGGGGCAATAAGGGGGCCAGCACCATCCTCTGATAGGCCCATCTGGTTGCTTCCCGCAGAGGGAGGCTGGGCGGCAAAGGCAGGGTGATGGGGCGGCGCCATCCCCTGATTGCCTGTCCAGTCACCACCTGCAGAGGGAGGCCAGACATCTGTAGGCCATCCCCTGAGGACTCCCAGACTGTGAGAGGGCGCAGGCAAAACTGAGGAACCCCCCTACCCCAAATTTGCGTGCACTGGGCCTCTAGTATATAATAAAAGGGGAAAATTCTAAACATTTTACAAACAATAAAAGTATAATAAGAACATACAGGGGTGGACAAAAGTAGGTTTACAGTTGTTCATATGGAAAAAATACATGTAGGTTATGATTATTACAATAGCTTTATTAACTCTGTGTTTAGCGTACTCACAAACTATAAAGCTACTCTTGCCCACCTCTTTATGACATAAAAATGTATGCCTTACAAATTTGGCAATTAGATGAAATGAACAAACTCTTTTAAAAATATTACTAAAATAGTCACAAATAATAGGAAAATCTTATTAGTCCTCTTTGTACTCTCAAAGTTGGGTGTGTTATTTTTAAAATTTTCCAGAAAGAACTTCAGGCCCAGATGGCTTAACAGGTGAATTATTCTAAACATTTAAGGAAGAAAAGACACCAACATTACATAAACTCTTCAAAATAAGGAAAGAATAAGGAATATTTCCCGGCTCATTTTATGAGGGCCGGATAATATTGATACAAAAATCTAACAAAGATTTTATAGAAAAGGAAAAGACCAATCTGATTTATGAACAGAGGTGAAAAATCCTATACAAAACATCAATAATCAAATCTAGCAATATATAAGAAAAATATAACAATACAAACATGGTGCATTCTAAGAATTTCTGGGTGGTTTATCATGTTTTACAAATCCATGTAATTAACAACACTACCAGAAATAAACAGAAGAAAATTAATATGCTTGTTTCAATAAATTTAGCAAACACACCTAATGAAATTCAAGACCCATTAACATTGTGTTAAACCCTCAGAAAATAATAATAAAGTTAAAATCTTTAACTACTTGGGTAGAAAAAATAATTTGTAGGAATGATAAATCAAAATTAGGACTTTATTAAAAATAATAAAATAGAACAGCACTAGCCAACCTAAGCAAAGAATAAAAGTAAACAATACAGGGCTGAGCAGAGTTACAGTTGTAAATACACGAAACACAGAGTTTATTCCTGTATTATTATTTCTTAATTATTGTATTATTTATTTGTATTACATCTATAAACTTACTTTTCCCAGCCTTATATATAAAATAAAATTAATTGGGAAATAACCATTGAAACAGGTGAATTAACACAAAATTGAGACTGCTGAAAGTGCTGAATAAAAATATTTTAAAATCTAAGAGATATGGACACAATTTTTAATGCAATTTTAAAAAATTGTTACTAGTAGAGATCAAAATGATTTCAATAAAAGAAGTATTCAAAAGTATTAAAGAACCAACTCATAAAATGGTATAGACCCAGATGGTTTCGCATGGAACATCTATCAAACTTTCAAAGAGTGGGTAAATAATATGCTTCATAAATTATTCCAGAGGCTAGGGGAAATAATGAGAAGAATGACCTAATTCTTTTAATAAACTGAGTATATCATTGAAACGTACACTTGATAAAGATAGAAGAAACAAAAAGAAAAGTATGGGCTAATCTCGCTTATGAATCTTGACTTTGAAATCCTAAAAAATAATCAGCAAATAGAATCCACCAGCATATTAAAAACATTAATACACCACGACCAAGTGTAATTTATTCCAAATTACCAAGAATGTTTCAATATTAGGAAATTTATTGATGTAATTATATCATATTAAGAGATCTAAAAATTTATTTTATTATTATCTCCACACATATATGTATTTGTCTGTACAGATATGTGTAATTATATATGCCACCCAGTGCCATTGATAGGTTCTGTGCCTTTCAGCAGAAAAACAACAACAACATAAAATAAAACTAATTTTACCATAGGCTAATTGATACAAACAAGAGTTAAGTTCCTGTGGCATCTCATCAATGTTATAACAAAACAACATTGAAAAAAACAATATTATTTAAGGACTTGCTGTAAATACTGAATGAGGAGGAGGTTTTTAGAGGCTGGAGGGGAAACAGAAGGTTTAGTTTGGTCATAACAAAGATATCCAGTTGGCTTCCACATCCATCCGTACCCCACACGAACCCACTAGAAGTTGTCCCACAAAACAATGATGGAGATGTACTGACAGTGGATTAAGAAGAGACAAAAAGAAATGAGGGTACAGATAACAAACCACTGTGGTCTCTGTGGTCTTTCAGGTTTTTCCCAAATGATGTGTCCTTATACATAAGAAGGGCATAGGAGCAGTATGGTTGAAAGAGGGGTAGGACTTGACTTTGAAAAATGTATGATATAAAATTGGAGAAAATGATATATTTACTAATTGTTCAAATGGAAAAGAGGGAAAGGGGCTGATTGGTAGAAATCGAGGATTTGCTGTAGCTGGTTTAATGTGTCAGCTGATTCGTTCAGAAGAGATGCCTGAAGAACAACGTTGTATCTCCTCCCCCCCTGAGCAGACTACATGTAACACAGAGCTGGGAAAGGTGAGTGTGCAAAATGAAATTGCATGCTCTTCTCTTTCAAACAGAGAGAACTGAGAAACAGAAGAGGGCACAAGGGAAAAAATAGCATCTGTCCTTGGCTAACGTGTCTAGTGTGTAGGTAACAAAAACCAATCGAAGAATAATACAGTTTCAGAAAACTTCATAGGCAGAATATGAGTTTACACCATAACTTTGCTGGATGTTAATTCAAAAGTTTTACTCTTTAGAGAGGATTTCCCTCCGACCCCCACCCCACCCCAACCCCAGGGAAATTATAGGTTATTGCCAAGACAGAGAGAGGTTTTTGCGGTTTTTTGGTTTTTTTGTTGTGTGTGTTTTGTTTTTTGTTTTTTGGCTTAAAAAACATTTATTTCACGCAGTTCTGGAGGCTGGGTAGTCTAAGATCAAGACCATGGCAGGGTGTCTGATGAGGGCCCATTTTCTAGTTTTCTAGTGGTCTTTTTGCTGTGTCATCACATGACAATAAGACGCCCAGAGTTCTCTGGAGTCCCTTTTATAAGAGCACTAATCACACTCATAACTACTTCATCCTCATGGCCTAATTACATCCCCAGAGCACCACTTCCAAATACCATCACATTGGGGATTAGAATTTTTTTTCAATTCCTTATTAGTTAAGGTATTACAAATGTGTTCTCATCCCCCCCCCCCCAGTAAACCCCCATTCTTCCCCCGGCCCCACTCATGCTCTCATCCCCCTGTTGTCCATGTCCATTGGTTTGGCTTATATGCATGCATACAAGTCCTTTGGTTGATCTCTTCCCTTGTCCCCTCCCTCCCCTTCTTTCCCTCTGGGGATTAATAGTCTGGTCGCTATTTCTCTGTCTTTGGATCTGTCCCTGTTCATCAGTCTATGTTGTTCTCTATATTCCACAAATGAGTGAAATCATGAGGTATTTATCTTTCTCTGACTGGCTTATTTCACTTAGCATAATGCTCTTCAGTTCCATCCATGCTATTGCAAAAGGCAAGAGCTCCTTCTTTTTTACTGCAGCATAGTATTCCATTGTGTAGATGTACCACAGTTTTTTAATCCACTCATGTGTTGATGGGCACTTAGGCTGTTTCCAAATCTTAGCTATGGGGAATTGTGCTGCTATGAACATAGGAGTGCATATATCCTTTCTGATTGGTGTTTCTGGCTTCTTGGGATATATTCCTAGAAGTGGGATCACAGGGTCAAATGGGAGTTCCATTTTTAGTTTTTTGAGGAAGCTCCATACTGTTCTCCACAGTGGCTGCACCAGTCTGCATTCCCACCAGCAGTGCAGAAGGGTTCCTTTTTCTCCACATCCTCTCCAACACTTGTTGTTTGTTGATTTGTTGCTGATAGCCATTCTGACAAGTGTGAGTTGATACCGCATTGTCGTTTTGATTTGCATCTCTCGTATAATTAGTGACTTTGAGCATGTTTTCATATGTCTTTCGGCCTTCTGTATGTCCTCTTTCGAAAAGTGTCTATCAAGGTCCATTGCTCATTTTTTCATTGGATTGTTTATCTTTCTATTGTTAAGTTTCATGAGTTCCCTGTAAATGTTGGAGATTAAACCCTTATCGGTGATATCATTGGCAAATATGTTTTCCCACGCAGTGGGTCTTCTTGTTGTTTTGTTGATGGTTTCCTTTGCTGTGCAAAAGCTTTTTATTTTGATGTAGTACCATTTGTTTATTTTCTCTTTAGTTTCCATTGCCCTGGGAGCATTATCAGAGAAGAAATTCCTTTGGCATATGTTTGCGATTTCGCTGCCTGTGGATTCCTCTAATATTTTTATGGTTTCCCGTCTTACGTTTAAGTCATTTATCCATTTTGAGTTTATTTTTGTGTGTGATGTGAGTTGGTGGTCTAGTTTCATCTTTTTGCATGTATCTGTCCAATTTTCCCAACACCATTTATTGAAGAGACTGTCCTGACTCCATTGTATGCTCTTGCCTCCTTTGTTGAATATTAATTGGGCAGAATGGTTTGGGTCGATTTCTGGGTTCTCTATTCTATTCCATTGATCTATATGTCTGTTCTTGTGCTAGTACCAAGCTGTTTTAAGTACAGTGGCTTTGTAATACAGTTTGATATCTGGTATTGAGAACCCACCTACTTTGTTCTTCTTTCTCAGGATTGCTGCAGCTATTCCAGTTCTTTTTTCATTCCAGATGAATTTTTGGAACGATCGTTCTAGATCTGTGAAATATGCCATTGGTAATTTAATGGGGATTGCATTGAATCTATAGATTGCTTTGGGTAATATGAACATTTTGATGATGTTGGTTCTACTAATCCATGAACATGGTATGTTCTTCCGTCTGTTTATGTCTTCCTCTATCTCTTTTTTCAGTGTCCTGTAGTTTTCGCATATAAGTCTTTTACCTCCTTAGTTAAGTTTATTCCTAGGTATCTTAATTTTTTTGATGTGATGATAAATGGGATTGCTTTTTTAGTCTCACTTTCTGTAAGTTCACTATTGGTGTACAGAAATGCCATAGATTTCTTGGTATTAATTGTGTATTCTGCTACATTGCCGAATTCATTTATTAAGTCTAATAATTTTTTTATGGAGTCTTCAGGGTTCTCTATGTACAGTATCATGTCATCTGCAAATAAGGACAGTTTCACTTCTTTTCCAATTTGGATGCCTTTTATTTCTTATTCTTGTCTGATCGCAACGGCTAGTACTTCTAGTACTATGTTGAACAGGAGTGGTGAGAGGGGGCATCCCTGTCTTGTTTCTGTTCTTAGGGGGAATGGTTTTATTTTTTCCACATTGATTATGATGTTGGCTGTGGGTATGTCATATATGGCTTTTATTATGTTGAGGTATGGTCCTTTTATTCCTATCTTGCTGATAGTTTTTATCAAGAAAGGGTGTTGGATTTTGTCAAATGCTTTTTCTGCATCAATTAATATGACTATGTGGTTTTATCTCTCAATTTGTTTATGTGATGTATTACGTTTATGTTTATTGATTTGCAGATATTGTACCATCCTTGCATACCTGGGAAAAATCCAACTTGCTCATGGTGTATGATCTTTATGATGTACTGCTGGATCCAATTTGCTAGGATTTTGTTGAGGATTTGGGCATCTATGTTCATGAGGGATATTGGCCTGTAATTCTCTTTCATTGTGTTGTCTTTACCTGGTTTTGGTATTAGGGTGATGGTGGCTTCATAGAACAAGCTTGGAAGTGTTCCTTCCTATTGAATTTTTTTGAAATAGTCTGAGGAGGATAAGTTTTAGTTCTTCCTTGAATGTTTGGTAAAACTCCCCTGCGAAGACATCTGGCCCTGGGCTTTTTTTGCAGGGAGCTTTTTCATGACTGCTTCAATTTCTTCCATAGTTATTGGCCTATTGAGATTTTTAGATTCTTCCTGATTAAGTTTTGGAATGTTGTATTTTTCTAGGAATATGTCCATTTCCTCCAGGTTGTCTAGTTTTTTGGAGTAGAGTTGTTCACAGTATTTTCTAACAATCCTTTGTATTTCTGTGGGGTCTGTTGTTATTTCTCCTCTTTCATTTCTGATTTTGTTTAGTTGGGTCCTCTCTCTTTGTTTCTTGGTGAGCCTGGCTAGAGGTTCATCAATCTCTTTTATCAGAGAACCAGCTCTTGGTTTTGTTGATCTTTTGTATTGTTTTTTTTTGGTCTCTATGTCGTTTATCTCTGCTCTGATCTTTATTATTTCCTTCCTTCTGCTTACACTGGGCTTTTCTTGTTGCTCTCTTTCTAATTCTTTGAGTTGTAGGGTTAGGTAATTTATTCTCATTGTTTCTTGTTTCTTGTAGTAGGCTTGTAGAGCTATGAACTTCCCTCTCAAGACTGCTTTTGCTGTGTCCCATAGGTTTTGGATTGTTGTGTTTTCATAGTCGTTTTGATCTCTTTGGTAACCCAGTCATTGTTTAATAGTGTGCTATTTAGTCTCCATGTGTTTGATTTTTTTGGATTTTTTTGGATTGTTTTTATTGTAGTTGATTTCCAGTTTTATGCCATTGTGATCTGAGAAGATGCTTGATATGATTTCAATTTTCTTGAATTTGAAGAGACTTTGTGACCCAATATATGGTCTATCTTTGAAAATGACCCATGTGCTCTTGAGAAGAATGTATATTCTGTGGCTTTGGGGTGAAATGTTCTGAAGAGGTCAATTAATTCCATCTGATCTAGTGAGTCATATAGGATTGATGTTTCTTTGCTGATTTTTTGTTTAGAGGATTTGTCCAATGGTGACAATGGGGTGTTAAAGTCCCCTACTATGATTGCATTGCTGTCAATCTCTCCCTTGATCTCCTCCAGAAGATTTCTTATGTATTTGGGTGCTCCTGTATTGGGTGCATATATGTTTACCAGAGTTATTTCTTCTTGTTGGATTGCTCTCTTTAGTATTATGAAATGGCCTTCTTTATCTCTTTTTATGTCCTTCAATTTGAGATCTAATTTGTCAGATATAAGTATTTCTACCCCAGCTTTTTTTTTGTTTGTTTCCATTTGCCTGAAAAACCTTTTTCCATTTCTTCACCATCAGTATATGTGCGTCTTTTTTTCTGAGGTGGGTTTCCTGTAGACAGCAGATATATGGGTCATGTTTCCTTATCCAATCAGTTATCCTATGTCTTTTGATTAGGGCATTTAATCCATTTACATTTAAAGTTATTATTGATAGATACTTGTTAGTCACCATTTTTATTCTTTACCCCTGTGTTCCTTCTTTGTTTCCTATTTTTTCTTTTTACATCAGACACTTTAGCATTTCTTTCATTGCTGGTTAGGTGGTAATAAACTCCTGAAGTCCTTTTTTGTCTGTGAAGCACCTGATTTCACCCTCAATTTTGATTGATAGCCTTGTTGGGTACAGTATTCTTGGATTCAGACCCTTTCTTTGCATGACTTTATATATTTCATTCCATTCCGTTCTTGCCTGGTGTGTTTCTGTTGAGAAATCAGTCACTAGTCTGATGGGGGCTCCTTTGTAGGTGACTTTCTGTCTCTCTCTGGCTGCTTTTAATATTCTTGCTTTGTAGTTGGTGTTTGCCAATTTAGTTATAATGTGCCTTGGTGTCGGTCTTTTGGGGTTCATTTTGTTTGGGACTCTGTGAGCTTCTTGGATTTGTGTGAGTTTTTTCTTCCCTATATCAGGTAAGTTTTCTGTCATTTATTCAAATAGGTTTTCTATTACTGCCTCAGTTTCACCCCTATTATGTGAATGTTGTTTCGTTTAGTGTTGTCCCAGAGTTCTCTTAGGCTCTCCTCCTGCTTTTTAATTTTTTTTTCTAGAAGCTGCACTGCTTGGGTATTTTTTCCTACCTTGTCTTCTAGCTCACTGATGTGGTCCTCTGCTTCTTCTAATCTACTGTTGATGCTTTCTATTGTGTTCTTTATAGCAGTGATGTCATTTTTCATTTATTCTTGGTTTTTCTTCATTTCCTCTTCGTTCTTACACATATTGTTGAATTTGTCTTCTATTCTTTTCATCCACCCTATGACCATTTCTCTGAATTCTTTCTCTGACAGGTTGCTTGCCTCCATTGCCTCCATTTCATTTACTTCCTTTTCTGGTGATGCCTGTTTTTCTTTTATATGCAGGCTGGTTCTTGGTCTCCCCATGATCTCTGTTCTCCAGGTGTTTGGTTATATAGTTCTCTCTGTGCTACATTGATTTAAAGGCACAAAATACAACACAACAAGGCACAATGTACAAGGCACTGAACACAAATGTTTTCACGATATTAATAACCCCAAATAAAGGTGACCACCCGAGCAAAGAGAATTAGGGGATAAGGAAGAAAGAAGACAAAAAGAGAAAAGAGAAATAGGAAAAAAAAGGAGTTCAAAAATGAAATTGGAAAAAGGGAGGAAAAAAAGTAAGTAAGAGAGAAAAGAGAATGAAGTAGAAGAGGGGGAGAGACTATTTATATGCGGAGAAAACTCCGATAGAACTGCCACTAATCCCAACAAATTCCAGCAACAGATCCCTGGAGATGAATGCAAACTACAAACAACCACTAATATCAAGCGAGGCAAGGGAAAACAGAAGCGCAAAAATAACCAGAAAAGAAAAAAAAAGTGCGAGAGAAAAAAAAACAACAACAGAAAAATAAAAAGAAAAAGCAAAAGAACCTCACAAACAACCATAAAAAAAAACCCAATATATTCAACAATCAAGCAAACAACAACAAAACAACAGAGAGAGAAAAAAAATTGGATAGTGAAGAAAGATAAGGGAGAGGTGTATATGGATTTAGAGCAGGGGATTGGAAATTGGATATATAAGTAGGGTGAAATTTTGGCAGGGGGTAAAAAGAAGGAATAGGGAAAATCTAAAGCAGGAATAGGGTAAGAGAAACAGGACAACAAAAGGGGAAAAGTGAGGAAGAGAGTTTTGGCATAAAGGTAAAGTTGAGAGAAAAATGATGCTAAAGGAATGGTGAAAATAGAATGTAGAACACTAATCCTAAAATAAAATAAAGAGAAAATAAAATGACATTTTAAAAAATGGTAAAATGGTAGTAGTAATAATACTGGTTAAAAATAAAAATGTAGTAATTAAAAGGGTAAAATCAGGTGATGAAAAAAGAAAAAAATTGGTTTCTTAATTAAAAGGTGAAAAAAGAATTAAAAAAATAAAAATGTGCAGTAGTGAAGGTCCTTCAGTTCTTCTACTCTTCTGTCTGGCACGCCTTAGTCCTGCCAGGTATTCAGGAGAGTGTTGAATTTCCCTGTGATACACTGTTCCTCCGTGTTGTAAACCACAGTCCTGATTTTATTTTTTATTTTTTAAAAATATATTTTATTGATTTTTTACAGAGAGGAAGGGAGAGGGATAGAGAGTTAGAAACATCAATGAGAGAGAGAAACATCGATCAGCTGCCTCCTGCACACTCCCCACTGGGTATGTGCCTGCAACCAAGGTACAGGCCCTTGGCCAGAATCGAACCTGGGACCCTTGAGTCCACAGGCCGACGCTCTATCCACTGAGCGAAACCGGTCAGGGTGACAGTCCTGATTTTAAAGCACACCATGTTTGTTTCCCAGACTGCCTTTATTTGTATTTACAGAAGAGTCAGTTCGTGGCTCTGCCGCTGAGTGGCAGTGTGTCTGGATTGACCTCCGAGGCTATAAGTCCTCTCTATCCAGTAGTTAGGGTTTATTTTCTCTATTGTACTTAAAACTGGTTTGGGAAAGTCCACTGCCCAGAGCTGGTTCTTTAATCGTTACTCCCCGCTCTGTTTCCCAGGTTCCACAAAAAACACCTTTCCCCTGCAGTCTCTGTGAGTGTCCCCAACTGGGCAATCCCATGCACTGGGTTTAATAATCAAACGCAAAGATTTAAGGGGAAGAGGAAAAAACAAGAGCCTGAGAAGTTGTGCAAATTCGCAACCCTCCACCTTCCAGCTCTGTGCGCAGTCTCCTCCATGAGCCCTCTCTCCCCTGGCACCAAGCAGCCGCACACTGGCAAAATCCGAGGTTGCCTTTTTGCATCCAGTCCAGCTATGGGCTTATTTTTAGCATTCCCTTCTGCCAGCAGCCCTGTGGGAGTCCTTCCACACTCGCGGATCATCCTGGCCCCAAAGGCCACGGACTTTGTGGGGCGCAGACCTCCCCGTGCACGTTCCTCTCCCCAACCTGAATTGCAAACCGCACCTTCAGGCGAAATCTGACCTTTCCTTAGGAGAAGCAGGGCTACACGTAGTCGCACTGTCCCAGATCCGGTGTTTCCGGGTTAGCAGCCGATCTCTGGATGCCGGGTCTTTGGATGTATACGCTTCCAATAACAGCCACTCAAGATGGCACGGATTCTGCGGCTGAGCCAGCGCTCCAGGAGAGATTCCAGCCGCAGTCTCCAACCGACCGCTTTCTCCAGGAGTCCTCTGCCTTTCCCAGCTGCAAACTGTCTCTCAGCTGAATATCCTCTGCTTATTCGGGCTGTATGTTACCTGCTTCCGGTGCTCACGCTATCTGCTCCGGGACCAGGCACAGGACACGTCCGTCTATACCTCCACCATTTTTTTTCTCCCCAGAGAGTTGTTGCTTTTCCCTCAATTCTTTTGAGTGATCCCTCTGACTTTTCCAACAATCACAATTTCAAGTTTGATGTGTGAAATCATTTCCATCTGACATCTGGAACAAGCACATGACATTTCTAGGAAACTAGCTCCCCCCCCCTCCCAAAGAAAGATACATTTATAGTAACACATCTTTCCTGAAAATGTATGGCCCTTCAGATTGTTAATATTCTACCCCAGCTAGAGAAATTGAACATAGAACAGTGACAGATCAACGTGGCAGAGCAGAGATGTGTTTTAAAATCTGGCAGACTGGGCTTGAATATCAACTCTGCTGGGGACTGGTCATGCTGCTTTGCTTCTTCAAGCCCCAGCAAAATGGGGATAGTAGTTCCTACCTCATGGTTTTGTTGTGACACATAAGTAAGATGGCCCATTCCAAGTTCATAGTGCAGTGCCTGGCACATAAAACCCTTTCAGCACATGAAATCCTACATTACATAAAATATTTTAAAACAATTGATAAGCAGTTAAGGCTAGCAACAGTCTGGTGAAAACCCACTAGTTTTGTTCTGAATTTGGATGATGGGAACATAATACTAAGAAACATTTATAAATCCAAAAATGATCTATTAAATAAAACCATGAAGTTCAAAACAGGTGCAGATATTTTCACAAGTCAAGTTGTGTTCATTTCTTATGGCTGCTATAACACATTACCATAAACTTATTGTTTAAAAGAACACACATATATTACTTTACAGTTCTGCAGGTCGGAAGCTCAAAATTGGTTTTTATAGGCTGAAATCAAAATGTTAGCAGGGCCACACTCCCTCCAGGGGCCCTAGGGAAAACTTCATATCCTTGCCTTTTCCAACCTTTTAGAGACTGCCTGCATTCCTTGGCTTGTGGCCTCTACCTCTATATTCAAAGTGTATGTCTCTGATCTCTGCTCCCATCATCTTATCTCTTTTCTCTCTGACCCTAATCTGCCTATCTGTCTCTTCTAAGGACCCTTGTGATCACTTGAATCAACCTGGATAATCTTTGTCACAAGATCATTAAGTTAATCATATCTGCAAAGTCTTCTTTGCCATGTAAGTTAACATAATCACAAGTCCTGGGGTACAAATGTGAACCTCTTTTGGGGAGTCCTTATTTAGCCTACCCCCAAACCCAAGACACATTATACAGATATGGTATGTAGAAAGTAGCAGTTTGACAGTGAAGGGATTCAGATTTATTGTAGAACATAACTTAGGCCAGAAACAAACAAACAAAAAAGAAACTGCTATAATTTAAACAGCAAATATGCTACTGGGATAAGACAAGAAGAAATTTTTTAAAAATATATTTTTATTGATTTCAGAGAGAAAGGGGGGGAGAGAGAGAGAGAGAGAGAGAGAGAGAGAGAGAGAGAGAATGAGAGAGAATTACTGAATGGCTGCCTTCTGCATGCCCCACACTAGGGATCAAGCCAACTCAGGCATGTGCCCTGACTAGGAATCAAACCATGACCTCCTGGTCCATAGCTCGACGCTCAACCACAGAGCCATGCTGGCAGGGTAGACAAGTAGAAAACTTTCAAGGATGTTCAAGAAACAACTCATGCCCCAGCCGACTTGGCTCAGTGGATAGAGCATTGGCCTGCGGACTGAACGGTCCCAGGTTCGATTCCGGCCAAGGGCACATGCCTGGGTTGTGGGCTCCATCCCCAGTGTGAGGTGTGCAGGAGGCAGCCAATCAATGATTCTCTCTCATCATTGATGTTTCTATCTCTCTCCTTCATCCTTCCTCTCTGAATCAATAAAGAAATATATTTTAAAAAAAGAAACAACTCATTATTTTGAAAATAGTTAAATAAAGGATAAAAGCAAACATTTCTTCTTTGCATTCCTTATACAAATTGTACTTCAAGGTTACCAAATAGTTGATAAGGGGATGTTTCAGTCAATATTCTAGAATATTCCATCCCATAGAAAAGAAATAATGGAATTTGAATATCATCATTTGGCAACCCCAATAAATTAATGTGTCTGAATATTGAGTATCAATGAATGTTAACATCACAAAGAGAAAAACAACCAAAAATAAGTCACCTGCTAATGGAAGACACAACACCTCTTGCCCCAAAATCAAAGCTGACTCTAATCCTGTCTCAAGAGGCAACTACCTGTTTACAGGGAGAACAAGGGCAGAAGAACGTGTTAAATAAAACCAAGTCCATGCCAGCATTTGGAACCAGACTGCGGAAAACTCTCAAGACAGGCATCCTGGTTTCTCAAAAACCAAACCAAACAATAAAACTGCAGGGAGAGAGAACAAAGGGAACCTGAAACTTAAAATGGACCTAAAAAGTTACCCTGCTTACATGTATGGACCATATTTGGATCTGGATGCAAACAGGCAGCTATTAAAAGAAATAATGAAATACTGAAGAAATCCTTTATAATAAACGCCTTATATGCAAAGTAACCAAATGGCAAAATGACTGGTTGCTATAACATGCACTGACCACCAGGGGGCAGACACTCAACGCAGGAGCTGCCCCCAACCCCCAGGCCAGCCAAGGCAGGTGCCAGCCAGGGGCGGGCCCCCCACCCCCCACCCCCCACTGGTCAGGTTTAGGGACTCTACCTGTACACAAGTTTTGTGCACCAGGCCTCTAGTTTTAATATAAATTGATGTTTAAAATATTTAAGAAGCATAATTAAATGTTTTGGAGTTTTTTCTTTGTATTTTTTAATTTTTCAATTACACATCACATTCAAAATTATTTTGTATTAGTTTCAGGTGTACAGCAGAGTGGTTAGATAATCATATACTTTACAAAGTATTTCTAATATGCACCTGACACTGTACATACTTACTACAATACTGTTGGCTATATTCCCTATGCTGTACTTTACCTCGGAAGTGCAATTAATTTTTAGATGCCTGTTTTGGGGTTAGGGTTCCTGGAGATAGGCGCTGAGACAAGAATTCACCTGTCAGCGCTTTATGAAGGAAGTGCCCCCAAGAAAACCTGGTAAGGGAGTGAGGGAAGGAGAAGAGATGGGGCAAGGGTGCAATTTGAGGTAAAGTCTCAGCCTCAGGCTGATCCTGTAGGGAGCTCTGGAGTGGATATTACACTGCCCTCTGTCCCACTGTCAGGCAAGGATTTCATAGCTGGTCACCGGCTATGGGAAGAGAGTGGGATAGGAGGTACTTCTTTCTGGCTCTTGGTGGATCTGGGAAGGTGACCTATTCCACAGCAGCCTTTCTGGAGAGCACAATCTAAATTTAAATGTGGAAAGGCCTGACAGCAATTTCCCCAAAGCCTAGGGCCCTTTATGCAAATCAGCCCCTGGAGCAGGCCTGGAGAGTCCCAAGCTCCCTGAAGCATTCATGCAAATCTGTAGCTAAAAGTGACATTTCTTTAAGCATTTTAAATGGAAATCTTTATAAAATGTATCATGGCTTAGAACTACGGTTAATGAAGGAAGTATACTGACTACAATTTAAACTTTTCTAAATGACTTAAAATGTGTTCCAGGGTGGAAGAATGCTGCGGAGCCACGCAGAGAAGGCTCTCTGGGGGGAGTCTGGGAGAAGAGAGCTCACTCGAGTTAAGCAGGTGCCTTTAATACAGGACTTCTTGGTGCCATCCACACATTAACGAGCAGTATAGATCTCCCAAAGGCAAGGATTTCCTGAACCGATGAAGTATGGCATCAATTCTAAGATGCAAAGCCCCCCACACACACACAACTCCCCATTTTAAAATCTTTGAAATCCAGATGCCTCTTACAATGGAGCTTATGAAACAGAGATGAGTAACTATGAAACTATAAGTCATCAGTGTACCATCCCGCCACTCATGTCCCAAGTCCAAGTCCATCTCAACCCAGCCCCATGGAACAGAAGGGGAACTGTGTGCCCACTGAAGGCCTACTATGTGCCTGCCGCAGTGCTTTGGCTCTCAAAGTGGCTTCCACCAGACACAGGGGGCTGATCTCCTCTCCTCACCATGAGGAATTTGGAGTTTTGTCTGCCCTATGGGTGACAGAGTTGGGGAGGGGGAGATTTCTAAACTCCGTGCCCACCTTAGTCCTGTGCACACCACCTGCCTAGATAACAAGCATCTCCCTCCCAGAGGCTCCTGCTCCCTTGGCCTTCACTGACTGGCAGGCACACTGACACCTCATCTGTGGGGCTCCAGGCGGCCTCTCAGTAGAGTCCACACAGTACCGAGGTGTTTCAATGGTCTCAACTTCCACTTTGTCAACTGTTCCATTTCCTCTGGATACCTTTTGTCCTGCTTTCTAATTCATTGTTTGCACCCCCTGCAGGCTGAGTCAGAGAACCAAAGCTGCTAGGATAGAGCCTAAACTGAATCAGTGAGCTCTGAATAGAGATTGGAGACCATGATGAGGATTCTAGGCCAGTGATGGCGAACCTATGACACCCGTGTCAGAGGTGACACGCGAACTCATTTTTTTTGGTTGATTTTTCTTTGTTAAATGGCATTTAAATATATAAAATAAATATCAAAAAATATAAATCTTTGTTTTACTATGGTTGCAAATATCAAAAAATTTCTATATGTGACATGGCACCAGAGTTAAGTTAGGGTTTTTCAAAATGGTGACACGCCGAGCTCAAAAGGTTCGTCATCACTGTTCTAGAGTCTGGGCCACACAGTTTGGCCAACGGGAAGGGAGCAGCCGGGAGGGAGAGAGGGGCCAGGAGAGTGGACCTTACTTTCAGGCTGGACCCTGAGGGGTAGCCCTTAGCAGTCACTGAGGGGGTGTCATGAAGTTGGTCTTAGTTCTGGCAGATGCTCCTCTATGAGGAGCTGGGGGTGGGGGGCTCGGTGGTGAGATAATGCGGACCATAGGGAGTTCCCAAGGTCTTCCTGGGAGGAGCGGCAGGTTGCTGTGATGAGGAGCTCAGAGTTCCCCCACAGTCGGAGGCCACAGTGGAGAGAGTTCCTGCCTCAGGCTGGGGCAGGAACAGAGCACTGGACCCTGCAGGGCCTGGGGTCTAAAGGGAAGAGGCAGAGGCCACATCCTGTGCTTTGGGCCAGCCCAGCTGCCACTCAGTGAGAATCACACAAGACTCAGGGTCTCCTCCATGTGAAGGCAGCTACCCCACAGGCAGGTCCCCTGGGAAGCAGGCAATGAATCAGATGAACAGGGCAGGGCTCAGAGAGCCAGGGCAACTCCCACACTCACCCTCCACCCTACAGGCATCCCAATTAGAAGTTTTAGAACACACGGAGCCAAACACACTCAGCCCCTCTGGGGCCAGCACCCCTGAGGGAGGCAGATTCCAGGTTGCAGGCCCTCGCCAGGCCTCAGCCGCACAAGAGAGCCACAGCCCTCACTGGGCCCTTCTTTCTCATTTATGGAGCGTGGATTTGTCCAAATGGCCAGCCTGATGCTGACTTCAGTGACAGGGTGACAACCCTGCTTAAAGGGTCTCATCCTCTCCATTTTTGAGGCCCAACCTGGGAGAAAGGAGACTGCAACTATGCCCCTAAACGAGGAAGGTAACGATGGCTGCGGGCCCCGATTATTCTCACATGGAAAGTCAGGTGTCCAGCCTGTGACCCTGATATCAGCTGAGCTTCTAGTTTCAAGTTTCTTGGGGGAATCATCTTCCTGAGGTGATACTGGAGTTGAAATGACAAGGAGGGAGATAAGATGAGATAGACGCTTGATCAAGTCATCTGACCCTCCTTGGACTGGCAGAACTCTCTATTAAATCTCCCTTTTTTTCTGTCTGTCCGCTCCATTGAAAGGCTGAATACAAATGTATCCTCATCAACTCCTCCATCTGTGCAGCTGGCACCTGAGGAACCCTCCCAGCATCCTCTGCATGCACTCTACAGGGACCCTGGCCTGTGGGCCTCTCCCCTACTTCCTGTAGGGCCCTTATACTCATGGGCATACTGGGCCAGCACTCATTCCCTTAGGTAAGAAACACTGCACTCACCATGTGCCAACCCATTTAATCCTCATACTAACTCTGAGGTAGGTACTATTCCCATTTTACAGATGAGGAAACTGGGGCACAAAAAGGTAAATTTGCTCAAATTTTCCCAGAAGCCAAATCTTGCA
Organism: Myotis lucifugus; assembly: GCF_000147115.1. NCBI lineage: Eukaryota > Metazoa > Chordata > Mammalia > Chiroptera > Vespertilionidae > Myotis > Myotis lucifugus. The sequence continues at coordinate 3,219,172 of NW_005871164.1, forward strand.
TATTGTAGGTCCTCATAAATTTTCGATCAAACCAAAATCTGACTGATTGTGCGTGTGCACATGACAGAGAGAGAGAGAGAGAGAGAGAGAGAGAGAGAGAGAGAACACAAAGAGCAAACTTATATGTAGGGTGCACAAAACTTAAAACAGAACTTAAGTGTGCATAGAGCTCCTCATTAGTAAGCAAGTGTCAAATGCACCCCCATAGCTCTGTGTTGGGGTCTTGCCTCTTGAAGAGAGGTCCCTATGGCTTGAGTAGGGGTTTGCTTAAGGCAAAAGACAGACCAGGTGACATCTTGAAGACTCTCTAAAAAGATATTTATTGAAACTGCATGGGCCTGCCCTAGCCAGTGTGGCTCAGTTGGTTGAGCATTGTCCCAGGTCCCATGTACCAACAGGTTGCTGATTCAATTTCTGGTCAGGCCACAGACCTGCTAGTGAGCCTATAGCAGGCAGCTGATTGGTGCTTCATTCTCACATCAATGTTTCTGTAAACCAACAAAAAATCCTTTTTTAATAAAGAGAAAGTGCATGCGTGCCAAGCGCCATGCTGAGCACTTCCCCTACATTACTTCATTCAAACCCTCAACAATGCAGCGATGCAAGTTTCTCTATTATGCCCATTTTAGAGTTGAGGAAACTGAGACACAAAAATCAAGTGCCTTTCCTAGGATCACATACACATGGTCTTTCTGACTGCAGACCCCAAGTTCTTAGCCCTTCAGGGGAGACAGTGAGGTGGTGAAGGATAGAGGTTCATTAAAAGTGAGAATGAGGTTTATTGCCCTTATTGGTAAGTATATTAAATGAACTTAACAAATTGTCCAATAAAAAAAATAGTAAGAATTTTTAACTGTTGGGGAGTTTGAGGAAATAGTTACTCAAACACCTATTGGAAGAGAGTAAGTTGATGCACATTTTCTGGAGTGCAATTCAACACAAAAGCCTTAAAATTGTGACGATGCTTTCATCCTGTAATCTCACTCTAGGCATTTTGCCTAAGAATTTAATTGGACAATTATACAGACATATGTGCAAAACTGTTTATTATAGAAGTTATTACAATAGCAAAAAGTCAGGGAAAGTCAACCAACAATAGGCAGTTAAACAATGTGAGGTATGACAAAATACTTAGGCATCCATAGAAAGTGCTGCTGTGAGTCAATATTCTGACAAGGAATAACAGGCATGACTTTGTTCAGGTAGAAATATGCAGGTTACAGACCAAAACTAATTTTTTTCATAAAAAAGTCTGGAAAACAACCCAGCCAAAATTGCTAGTAATTGCTATTTCTAATTAGTGAGATCTTAAGTAATTTTTCCTCCTGATTAACTGTGCTTTTCCCTATAAAATAATAATGGTGTGACAGTCTAAAAAAATTTTAAAGGGAAGCCCCGCACAACAGGGGAAGTCACTGGCATGGTCTTGAGGAGTAAGCAGCAAGGCCTTGGGTCCTGAGTGTCAGCAGGAAATCCCACACCCTACAGAGCTACCTGCCACCAAGACTGGTCTTAACTTGGCATTAACGTAGATGAGAAAGTCAGAAAACAGACCAGACAACACAGTAACCACAATATTCTTGGTATCCAACTACTCATGAAAACAAATGTAGCAGAAGCCATTTGAGAGGGACTTCTCTCCTCCTGCCCTGTAGATTCATTCTAGCACAGTAACTGCCCCTCGGGCAGCATGGCCAGAGCAACGTCAGTGCATGACCTCAAGTTCAAGAACCAGCACCACCTGTGGGAGGACCCAGCCTTCAGTCAGCTTGAGTTCTTGGGTGACTTCAACACACGCGAGCTGCCAGGAGCCCCAGCCCAGCCCCATGGGTGCCCCACCCTCCTAGCAGAGAGGATACACTCCTGGGCCGCTGGAGGGTTAGACTCCAAAGAATGCCAGGATCCCCAGGGCTGGCAGGGAAAGGTCACTGCATGTCCTGCTGGTGGCAATGTGAATGTGACAGGCTCTTTGGAAAGCTATCTGCAAACATCTACCAAAATGAACTGCAGAGGCATCCCCCAGCCCAGCGGTTTCACTCCTGGAATCCACCCACCAGAAGTAAGAGCCCCAGTTCAGGAAATGCATCTCAGAGGCTCAGGTGCAGTGTTTGGCATGTACACCATACTCCTGTTCCTCATTTCCAGATGCCGCTGGTACTGGAATAGCTAATCAGATAAAAATAAAGTATCACAAGGTGGGGGTGGGTTCCAAATTGGAATTCAGGAAGGACAGAAAGTGTACCCAGAGGGGACATGAACTGTGGGTTCAAGGAGCTGGATCCAGTCTCAATCTAGGGGTAGGATGGCTCATGTTTTAAAATGTATCCCAGATTTCAATGGAAAGACAGGGATGGAAAGACACACAGACATTTATTTCCAAATAACTGTCACACAAAAAGATGGTTTTTAAAAACATATTTTTGTTGATTTCAGAGAGGAAGGGAGAGGGAGGGAGAGATAGAAACATCCTTGATGAGAGAGGATCATTGATTGGCTGCTTCCTGCACACCCCCCACTGGGGAATCAAGCCAGCAGCCCTGGCATGTGCCCCTGAGCAGAATCAAACGGGAACCTTCAGTCCTCAAGCCGATGCTCTATCCACCAAGGCAAATCAGCTAGAGCAGAAAAGGAGTGTTTACACTCACAATTTCTAGAACAGGAGCCATAGCACGCGACACAGGGCTGGGTCGGGGAGCACCGGGGCAGCCAGGAGACACTGGGGGTGAGGAGGAAACGTGGGCACCACCCTCCTCGTGGTTCCCCTGGGAAGGAATGGATGAGCAGCCTGGGCGTGGCAGGCTCCGGGCATCGAGGTTGCCCCTAGTTGTCCAGCAGCTGGCCCTGCTGCACTTACAGGAGGAGACAGTGCCCAAGGGTGAGTTCCTGGTAGGGGAGGAGGTGGGTATGGGCCCTGGATTGGTTAGTTTGCATCTGAAGGGTCTCTCCTAGGTGGGATCTTCACTGTGCTGAGGAATTGGTGACCCTGGGGGACAGTCTCTCCAGGGCCCAGATGTCAAAACATCAGAATAAAACCACCTGCTTAATTACAGCTGGCGGGGCCCAGCATCCAGTGGCTCAGATTCCCCCGCCAGGGTCCAGAGGGGGGCGAGCCACAGACACAGCTGCAGAAGAGGACATGGCAGGACCCTGTCCTTGGGGCAGACACTGAAGGGGCGGAGACCAGAGCAGTGGCTGGCTGGCTGCTGAGGAATCACAGGGGCACACAGCCTGACTGCAGGGGACACAGCTTCCGGATTTGAGATTCTGGCCTAATTTCAAGGCCCACCTGCCCAGCAGCGGCCAGCACCACTTCCCCTCAGGGTCCTATTTCTCCCTGGTTGTATCCTGCAGATGGGAACTAGAGCCTGCCCAGGAGCTGAGGCCCCGGGAATAAAGGAGCCAGGGGGGAGAGGGGTGCTCTTTCCTCTCCTTGTGCCAAGACTAAATTCCAAAGACTTGGCTGGCCTTGGAGCTCAGGGGTAAGGGAGGAAACTAAGCATCTGAGTGGGCAGCCTGGTGTCTAATGATGAGAAAGGAACAGGTTGTTGCTTCCACCCAAACACGCCACCTGTGCTCTCCCCACCCAAGCTGGGGCCGTGCCTCTCTGCAGGGCGGCACCACCTCCCTCACTCCATCTTTTTCCTGAACGGTAGAAATGAATATTGCTCTTATTTAAAAGAAAGAGAATCCAGATCTGAGACGATATCCATTGCACTAGTCTGTGAATTTAATAGAGAGGAGTTTGTCTTCACCTCAGACAAAAGCTGGATCCAGCTTCAAAGCACTTGTGGCCCTTGCACAGAGGCAGACATGACTGGCATTTGCAATGGTCAGGGAAAGCACAGGGATGGCCTCGTTAGGCACCAATATCCTCTTTCATGGGCACGAAAATCTTTCACCCTGAGTGCTGTCTCCTGCAGGCTGCTGCCTGCATGTTGTCTCCATTTGCCACCCAACGCTACAGCCAAATTGTCTCACTAAGCACAGAGCGACCCTGGGGACAGCCCTGGGCAGTCTGAGGCGGTGCCTGGAGCCCTTGGCCCGAGGAAATCCCACGGCATCCTTGGTTTTCCCTGCAAAGGCTGGGTATGCTCAGCTCCAGCTGCTCACCCCACTCTCATGGGAGGAACTGCCATACACTTCCAGGTCTCTGGCTGCTGAACTAACGTGTCTGTGCCAACATCCCACTGCTCTCCTGCCCTTTCCCGCCTCCTCTCCCTCCAGGACACTCTGTGTTCATTACTTGCTCATCAGTAGAGCTATCTTTGTCTCTAGGTCACTAATCCACGCCTTTTGCTCTAAAATGGCCCAGAGATGTAGCCCCAGACTATTATCTAAGGAAATGTGCTGATACCCACCTCCAGCCCTAGTCTCTCCTCAGATTGGACGATGGGACAGAAAACAGTTCCGGGTGATTGATAATAACCTGCCCACCCGAGAGGCAGGGCCCAGCTCTCTGGTCCTCCCCGGTCTTAGACTACTAGCTATTGGAACTAGCTTTAAAAAGGGTCTCATGGGCTGCGTTTCACAGACTCTAAAGAACACACCAATCCCCTGGGGATCTTCTTAACATACAGACTCTGACCCAGTAGCTCTGGGTTGAGCTTCAAAATCATGCACATCTAACAAGCTCCCTGATGGCATTGCTGCTGCTGGTCCATGGACCACACTTTGGTTAGCAAGGGCACAGGGAACATTGGGCTCTGAGCTTCAGATGCATGTACCCACAGGCTTGCTGTGGCAGACAGCAGGAGCTTAAAGGCACACTGTAGAATGGTCCATTTATCTGTTTCTGAATCAGACGGCTTCAAAGATCTATAAGTTCTTCACAAGGCTTCAGTTGCTATCATTTTGCTAACATTTATAAATACATCTAAAAACTCTTGCACCCTGCCAAACGAAAATAGACTCAACAGGGAGAAGTAGAAACACCTGAGGGGTTGTGGAGGGAGACAGCTTTGGGCCACTGGGGAAAGCCCTAGTGACTCAAGGCACAGGTGAAAGCACTGATTTGTAATGTGAAATGGAACCTGAAAGGGCTCCCGAAATAAGGACAGGCAGCTGACATCACCCGACAGCTGGACCAAGCCCAGAGCCCAGCGGACAGGGGCCTGCCTCACACTGTGTGGGCTGGCTGCTCAGTGTGATGGCAGGGAGGGCGGATGGGGAGGTGTCTGTACTTTTGCTGGTAGCAGCTTTAGAGGACAAGCCTCAGTGTCATTTGACACACAGAAAAGGATTCTTTTGGAGTTGGGGGATGTTTGTTTTGGTTTCCTTTTTTCCTTCAGTTTTGCCTCAAAAAGAGACAGGCACCACTGAGAGGTGATACTTGTTCCCTGTCCTGTGGCTTTAGCAGCCCTGCACTTCCTACTCCTCTGTGTAGACCAAATATTTAGATAATAACATGATGAGATCACTGGGGAGATTTCCCCGGACCAGGGAGGGTCCATGTCCTCACAGACTGAAGCTGGTTGTTTCGTTGTTTCTTTCTAAGGAGTCCACAGCCAGCCTCACCTTTTCTGAAACCAGCCTCACCTGGTAAGGCCGTCCCCTTACCAAAACCCTCATCACGAGCATCTTTTGTTTTTAGTTACACTTTACATTCAATATCAATCTGCATTCGTTTCAGGAGTACAGCATAGTGGTTAGAAAATTATGTACTTTACAGAGTGCTCCCCTGATTATAGCAGGACCCACCTGGCCCCGGCATAGTTATCACGATACTGTGGACTCTGTTCCCTCTGCCCTCATTTACGTCTCTGTGACCATCCTGTCACCTGGACACTCAGAGGCTGCGATCTCCTCCCCCCCCCCCCACATCCGCCCAGAGGGCCCTGGAGCAATCGAGAGTGCTTACATGCCTCTGTGCTGGGTCTGACTGAGAGTCTTTCCCTGGAGGGGCACCTGAGCCTTTGCTGGGTCCCTCTCCAGTGAGCTGTCTCTGGAACTGATTCGAAGCTGTCTGCTGCCATCTCCTGGACAAGCGCAAACATGGCCAAAAGGGGATTTCCCATGCACTTCACAGTGAAGAGAGAATATTTCACCAGACCTTTGAACTCGCCCACCCCAGGTTGTTCCTAATTGCACCAAGGAGATTAAAGTCTGTTATGAGGTTTGTGTAGTGTGGGGGAAGACACAGGATGAGAAGCTAACTCAAACTTCCTGTATGTCCTAGAGCAAGTCACTCACCCGGTAAACCTTAGTCATATATACCAAGCAGCAGAACTTGGCCTCTGAGCCTTCTGCGCTACTTGATCCCCAACGTACAGGCAGCTGTGAGTCTTCCTAAGCCTAGAGCCCCAGTCCAAGAGTTACCAGAGTGACTGTATAAGCAAGAAGCAGTCTACCAACACTCAAAGGTGCACGGCAGGCCTAGGATAGTAAACATCCCTCTCCCCAGTTTCTCAGCCACCTTTCCATTTAGGGGTGAATAGGTAACAAAAATCTGGCCAATGAGAAGCAAGAGGAAGCTACTAGGTGAGGATGCTGGGAAACCTCCATTGAAGGGGAGCTGACTCGGTGGGCATGTTTTGTTTACCCCTTGCCCATCCTCTCTTCCTGCCAGAAAGGCAACTGGGATGGCTGGAGGATGGCAACCATATTGTGCCATGAGGCAAGCAGGCACTCAGGTGATGGAGCAGTAAGAGGGAAGCCTGGGCTCTGATGACATTACAGAGCTGCCCTTCCGCTTCTGCACTGACTACTGCACATTGTGTGAGAAAAACCCTTCATTGGAATGAGCCACTGTTTTATTTTATTTTATTTTATTTTATTTTATTTTATTTTATTTTATTTATCCCATCACCATTTATCCCCTCTACGCCCTCTTTCACCTCCACCGCCCCCCCGCCCCCCCGCTTCAGCAATCATCACACTATTGTCCATGCTGAGTATCTGTTATTTGTAGCTGAATATAAGTCCTAAGTGATTAAGGAAAGTTATTACTGAACTAGGGGCCTGGTGCACGAATTTGTGCATGGGTGGGGTCCCTCAGGGTGGCCTGCGTGGATCGGGCAGAAACCAGCAGTACAAAGCCACCTGCCTCTCCTGCCTGCTGCTCCTGCTCATCCTGGCCCTGCTGTACCTGCCGCGGGCTTGTGCCTTGTCAGTTCCAATTGAGAAAGGCTCACACCACCGCAGCGGCGCTCACCAGCCATGAGCCCTGCATCTGGCTCCCATCCCAAGGGAGCTGGGGGTGCGGGACCACAATCGCCCCTCTGGGTGGGCAGTGGGATGCCCTTGCTGGCCCGGGATTTGGATCTATCCCGCTGACATTCTAGCCTGTTGTTGGGAGCCACCTGGCGGCCACTTTTATATTTTTCTTTCTTGCTGAGTGTCTAGGGAGGGGAAGCAGCTGCAGTACCCGAGGCCGACTTCCAGGAGACCAGTGGCACTGTCAGGATCATGCTGGTGGTGCTGGTCTGTCAGTGTCTGGCCCATTCTCCAGAGATTGGACCTACAGGACTACTGAGGGAGAGAGTGGCTGCCACCAGACTGCTGGGCTGCTGGGCTGCTGGGATGGGTGGTCAGCTGAGCAGTGCTCCCACTGTGGGAGTGCACTGACCATCAGGAGGCAGGTCCTGCATTGAGCATCTGCCCCCTGGTGGTCAGTGAGCATCATAGTGACCTGTCGAACGGTCGACGGGTTGTTTGGACATTCAGTCCTTTGTTCGGTCTTTGTTCGGTCTGTCGGTCACTTAGGCTTTTATATATATAGACTAGTAGCCCGGTGCACGAAATTCGTGCACTGGGGTAGGGGGGCAAAGGGGCCCCTCAGTCTGGCCTTCACCCTCTCCAATCTGAGACCCTTCAGGGAATGTCCAACTACCTGTTTGTGCCCACACTTTTAACATATAACAGCTCCATTGTTGTTTCTTTCTTATGCTTAAAACCATTGGAATTAGTAAGTATTCAAAGTGTGTATACATTTTGGGGGGACACCCTGTATATCTCTAGTCAGTGGTGAAAGAAACCAACAGCAGATTTGGAACCCCCAGACAGGGAACCTCACTCACTCCCCACATGTCTCCCCACTTCACTTTCCACCTTCGTGGGCAGCAGGAGAATCAACGTTTTCTCTCATTTATTTGGAAAAGCACGTCCTGTCACCCACTGCCCAGCAGGAGTGTGCTAGGCCCCAAACAAGTGAGGCTCAGTCAGGGCAGCCTTCACTCATGGGTGCTGGCACCCAAAGTGCACATTCCTCCTCTACAGTCGCCCCGACTATCCCACTGTTTCACTGAGAGGACGGAATTCCTCTCTGCCTCTGGGTTCTTGATCTTGAATGCTGACCAAAGGCACCTCAGAGAGGGCCACCGGCGCCCACCAGGTGTGTCTGTCTGCACCTGCTCCTGCCTCAGCATCTGCATTAACCCCCCAGAGGTGATCTCGTAGCTGCACTGGCCTCTGTGGGAACAGGGCATCACCACTCCGCCCTCTCACTGTCATCTCACAGGCGCCCACTCTCAGCACCCAGAATACCCAGACACTCTCCAAAGGACGTGAGCGCATCAGAGGGGATGTGTGCACATCCTGTGGGGGTGTTAGGCATGCCAGGTTGATGGAAGTGTGGTGGAGAGGCGGGGGAACTTATGCACGCCTTGGTTTGCAACTGTTGCAGGCGTGGGAGGGTGACAGTGTGCTGGGGGATGTTCGCACACCAGGGGGGGGATGTGCACACCAGAGGCCTCTGGCTTTGCAGATCTGCAAACCCCCGTGGTGCAGCCAGGAGGACGTCAGTCTGGCCCGCTATGGTGGCTGTCCCTGCAATCCTGCACCTTCTGGGCCAGGAGGCGGATCTTGTGCAGCCACTCCTGGGCGCTGATGGCCTGCAGGCACTACTTCAGCTCAGCCTGCAGGCTCCACTTGGCGCGCTCACAGCTGTCACCACCGCCATGTGGGAGTACAGGCCGCCCTCCACCGGCCTGCCTCCCCTGTCCAGTGGCTCTCTGCGCTGCTCTCCTGCCCAGAGTGACTGGGGCTGGGCGGAAGCCAGGCATCCTGCCCTGCCCAACCCTGGCTGATCCGCCCCTGTGCAAGCTGCTGCCCCGCCAGGAAGGGTCACAGATCCTGGTCCCGGGACCACGGACAGCCTCAAGCACTGCCCTCCGCCTGGCAGGGTCACGGATCCGGGTCCAGGGACTGCGGACACCCTCAAGCACTGCCCCCCGCCTGGCAGGGTCACAGTTCCGGGTCCCGGGACCACGGACAGCCTCAAGTGCTGCCCCATGCCCGGCAGGTCACAGATCCAGGTCCCAGACCGTGGACAGCCTCCCATGGTGCCCCCCGCCCAGCAGGGTCACAGATCCGGGTCCCAGACCGCGGACAGCCTTGCCTGCTGCCACCCGCCTTCAGTATGCAAATTAGCTGCCATCTTGTTGCTTCAGGGTGGGGGTCCCCACTGGGGTGCCTGGCCAGTCTGGGTAAGGGGCTGAGGGCCGTTTTCAGGCTGGCGGGTGATTGAAGCTCCCAACCTCTCCTTTTTTTCTTTTTTTTTTTAATTCTGGGATTTATTTACCTTCTATGGCTGTCACTGGAGCTGAGAGCTGGCTTTAGCTCTGAGGCTCGGCTCCAGCTCTGAGACCTCAGCTGCTGAAAGCAGGTAGCTGGGTTTGTTTGGCTTCTATAATTGCAACATTGTTTCTTAGACTGCAGCTCAGAGCTGGGCAGCAGCAGGTGGGGAACCTTGGCTTCCTCCATCACTGGAGTAAGCAAGCCTCCTGTTTGCTTCAGCTGCCTGGCTGCCGGCCGCCATCTCGGTTGGCAGTTAATTTGCATATCGCCCTGATTAGCCTATGGGAAGCATGTCAGAGGTACGGTTAATTACCATGTTTGTCTATTATTAGATAGGATGACCAATTGCCAGGTCAGTCATGGAGGAAGAAAGAATTTATTCTCATTTTCTTAATATGATTGCAGGTGCTCAGTAAGAGTGTTTGGCACTAAGTAGGCACTCAGTTTTTGCCTATAAATTCTAAACCCTCACAGAGTTCATGAGTTGTTTGGCTAACACCTAAATTTTATTTCCTTGCAGTAGCCAAGTTTGAATCTTGACGATTGAGATAAAATTTGTAAAAAGCTTAGCACATAGCATTTAATATCATGACTGCGTTCAAACATCTGGAGGTCTAAATCTGCACAGTTATGGGTCATTATATGATGGTCTCGGTAAAGGTGTGCTCCTGAATTCCTAACTTATTACAGCAACCCTTGAACAACTGGCTGTGAACTGCAAGGTTCCTCTTATATGTGAATTTTTTCTACAAATACCTGAATTGTTTCCAGTCTGTGGTTGGGAATCCATGATGTAGAGTGCCAACTGTATACAATAATCTATGCCATTTTATATAAGGGACTTGAGCATCCTTGGACTTTACTATCCAGGGGGGGTCCTGAAACCAAATTTTTGTTGAGCCCAAAGTTTTACACGAACTTGCAACTGCATGAGGATCAATGCCCCTATCCTCCATGTTGTTCAAGGGTCTACTATATAAGAGTTATGGGTTTACATGATTATTTAAACTATAATACAATTAATAGACAGATTATAAAATGTTATCCTATCTAATAAAGAGGTAATATGCAAATTGATCATCACCCCAACACACAAGATGGCTGCCCCCATGTGGACACAAGATGGCCGTCAGGGAGGGCAGTTGTGGGCAATCAGGCCTGAAAGAGAGGGCAGTTAGGAGTGACCAGGCCTGCAGGGGTGGACAGTTGGGGGCGACCAGGCCTGCAGGGGAGAGCAGTTAGGGTGACCCAGGCCTACAGGGGAGAGCAGTTAGGGGTGACCAGGCCTGCAGGGGAGGGCAGTTAGGGGCAATAGGGCCAGCAAGGGAGCAGTTAAGCATCAATCAGGCTGGCAGGGGAGTGGTTAAGGGGTGATCAGGCCGGAAGGCAGAAGCATTTAGGGGCAATCAGGTAGGCGGGCGAGTTTGGGAGCCAGCAGTCCTGGATTGTGAGAGGGATCCCAGATTGGAGAGGGTGCAGGCTGGGCTGAGGGACACCCACCCCCTGCACGAATTTTGTGCACTGGGCCTCTAGTATACTGTAAAATGAATGCTAATAAAAGAAAATGAAATTCAGAACGTTATATGTCTATCTAGTAACTTTAAACCCCAATGTGGCAAATGCAGCTGCACAGGAAGAGAATGTTGGCTGTCACTTAGTGACAGGTAATTATGGCTTAGCTTAGATTCTGCTAAAGCATGGTCCCAGCAAGAGTAGAACTGTGACTTACACCCTAACACAGGGTTCTCTTGGCAGTTAAATGGTTCAGCGGCACATACTTCCCATAAAGGCCAGGTTTATCTGCAGTGAAGACAAGGGAAGCTATTAACACCCACCGGGCTTTGCAGAATACAATCTTAAAAATTACCCCTTAAGAGGAAACAAGGAGTGTAGAGTAGGTGTATCCAAGGAAAGCTTCAGAATATTGTAACAGCTGAAGGAAAGTATTTCTCTCCTAAAGCCAGTCATTACAGACTGGAAGAAGAGACTACTTCAAATGCAGAGAGAGTAATGCAAAACTTCAAGGAACAGGAAAAAATGACACCACCAAAAAACACAACAATTTTCCAGTGCTGATCCCAAAGAAATGGAGATCTGTAATTTCCTGATAAAGAAACCAAACCCGTTGTCCTAGGAAAGCTAAATGAGCTAAAAAATATAAATC
>NW_005871164.1:3232534-3235783 GCF_000147115.1 Myotis lucifugus
CCTGTCACGCTGATCCCGGTGCCAGGAGGCATATTACCCTTTTACTATATAGGATAGAGGCCTGGTGCATGGGTAGGGGCTGGCTGGTTTGCCCTGAAGAGTGTCCTGGATCAGGGTGGGGGTCCCCACTGGGGTGCCTGGCCAGTCTGGGTGAGGGGCTGAGGGCTGTTTTCCAGAAGCGAGTGACTGAAGCTCCCAACCGCTCCTTTTTTCTTTTTTTTTCTTTTTTTATTCTGGGCCAGCTTTAGCTCTGAGGCCTCGCTGCTGAAAACATCGATACAATGTTGCGGTCTGGCTGGCTGAAGCCCGGCTGAATGAAAGTGGGTTTCTGGGGTTTTGTTTAGCTTCTTATTTGCAACATAGTACATAGTTGCTTAGAGTTGCAACTGAGAGGCCGGCAGCGGCAGGCGGGGAACGTTGGAGTTCGCAGTCACTGAAGCAAGCAAGCCTCATGTTTGCTTCCAGCTGCCTGGCTGCCGGCCGCCATCTTGGCTGACAGTTAATTTGCATAAGGATATGCTGATTAGCCAATGGGAAGGGTAGCGGTCATACGCTAATTACCATGTTTCTCTTTTATTAGTGTAGATAACATTGGAAGTCTTAGCCAGAGCAGTTAGGCAAGAAAAAGAAATAAAAGGCATCCAAATCAGAAAGGAAGAAGTGAAACAGTCACTATTTGTGGATAATATGATATTATATATAGAAAATCCTAGAATCCACCAAACAACTGTTAGCAAAGTTTCAGGATACAAAATCAATATTTAAAAATCAATTGTCTTTCTATACCCTAACACAGTGGTTAGCAAACTGCGGCTCGGCAAACCACGGCTCATGAGCCACATGCGGCTCTTTGGCCCCTTGAGTGCGGCTCTTCCACAAAATACTGGCTCTTCCACAAAATACTGACTTCTGTGCATGGGCCACGAAGTTTAAATTGCACAGTATGTGCATGCCCACACGTGGTATTTTGTGGAAGAGCCACACTCGAGGGGCTAAAGAGCCACATGTGGCTTGCGAGCTGCGGTTTGCCGACCATGGCCCTAACATCACACAATCAGAAAGAGAAATTAAGGTGTGGAGGGAACCCCACTTACAACTGCATCAAAAAGAATAAAATACCTAGGAACAAATTTAACTGTGGAGGTGAAAGACCTATACACTGAAAACTATAAAACATTGATGAAATAAATTTAAGAAGATACAAATAAATGAAAAGGTATTTCATGCTCATGAATTAAAAGAATTAATATTGTTAAGTATCCATACTACCCAAAGCAATCTACAAATTCAATACAATCCCTATCAAAATTCCAACAGTATTTTTCATAGAAATAGAACAAATAATTCTAAAATTTGTATGGAACCACAAAAGACCCCAAACAGCCAAAGCAATCTTGAGAAAAAAGAACAACATTGGAGGCATCACACTACTTGACTTCAAACTATATTATAAAACCATAGTAATCAAAACAGTTCCTCAAAAAAATCAAAAATAGAAGAACCATATGATTCAGCAATTCTACTTCTGTTTATATATTTGAAGGAATTAAAATCACTGTTTCAAAGAGATTTCTACACCCCATATTCACTGCAGCATTATTCACAGTAGCAAAGACATGGAAACAACCTAAGAGTCTGACTATGGGTGAATGGATAAGGAAGCTCTCGTGTGGTGTGTGTACACACACACACACACACACACACACAACACACTCACACAATGGAATACTGAACAAGAAGAAAACCTATTTTTGCAACATGTTTGTACCTTGAGGGCAGTATGCTAAGTGCAATAAGTCAGGCAGAGAAAGACAAATCCTGAATGATCTCACTTATGTGAACTCTAAGAAAGCTGAACTCATACAAGTAGAGAGTAGAATGCTGGTTGACAAGGGCTGGTGGCCGGGGGAATGGGCAGATGTTGGTCAAAGGGTACAAATTTTCTGTAGCAGATGAGTAAGTTCTGAGGATCATGTACAGTATGGTGACTGCAGTTAGCAACACTGTATTATATACATGTATGTTGTGAAGAAAACAAATTTTAAATGTTCTCAACACATAGAAAATGTAATTATGTGTGGTAATGGAGGTGTTAACTAACCTTATTGTGGTAATTATTTTGCAATAGAGCAAATCTTCATGTTGTATACCTTTAACTTACAGAATGTTACATGTTAATTATAACTCAATAAAGCTGGGGAAGAGCAATACAAAGAAACAAAGATAAAAAGAGACAGTATTTGTTAAGCACTCAAAAGAGTTAAGACGTATTAAGTGTTTTTAAATAAGTAAAATAAAGGGGCATAGGATTCACAGACAAAAATAGACTTGTAACTAGATAATGTGAGCAATGTGCACAGAGCTGTGTTGAGATTTGTTCTGGAAGCCGAGAAAGGGAGGAGGCCAGCCCTGGCGGGGAGGCCAGGAAAGCCTTCTCAGAGAAGACAGGGAAGACGGTCCTAAAACTGAGTCCACAGCAGATGGGGTCCTCCAGGCAGATAGGGCAGACCAGAGGCCCTGCAATGCACAGGCACCCGAGTTGCCCTTCCTGAGTTGTCCACCTTCTCCCCTTCTAGATCCTCCCAGGCCACAGGGAAGAGACAACCTCATGGAGAGAACACACTCAGGAGCTGTGCCCCGAAACCTCGCTCCAGATCATCAGGCCGTGGCCAGCCAGCCTCCTACCTGCCACCACGCTTCACATGTGAGCAACCTGATTGGGTCAATGGTGGTCAGGACTGTGCTTCCCCATGGGGTTATTGGACAGCAGTGTTTTCTCTGTCCGGGGTGCCTGCAGTGAGGAGAGGAGGAGGCGGCAGCTGTTGGAGCCATGGAGGAAAGGCGGCTCATGGCTGGTCCCAGCCTTCCTCCTGTCTCTGCGGAGCTCTCTCACCCAGAATCCAAGTCCAGCCTGAGAGAGAACCAACTTCAATCTGTGTGGGACAATGGGGACCAGAAACTTCCCCTCATTAATCCTCCTGGCTGTGTGGCTGTGTGTGTCCTCCTGGCTATGTGGCTGTGTGTGTCCTCCTGGCTGTGTGGCTGTGTGTGCCCTCCTGGCTGTGTGGCTGTGTGTGTCCTCCTGGCTGTGTGGCTTTGTCTTCCCACTGGATGATGGCGTGGTGTCCTTCCTAGTGTTGAATTGTTTGCCATTTGCTGTGTGCTGGGGATGGCCTCAGAGAGAAAGAATCAGACGGCCCTCCTTCCAGGGGGCTTGTCTCCCCCCCAAAGTTTCCATAGGAAAATCAA
>NW_005871164.1:3236429-3247388 GCF_000147115.1 Myotis lucifugus
AAGAAAACAAGACCCCCCTATATGTGCTGTCTGCAATAGAACCACATCAGCAAAAGATATACACAGACCGAAAGCAAAGTGATGGAAAAAGACATTTCTTGAAAATGCAAAGTAAAAAGGCCCTGTCCTGGTAGCTCAGTTAGTTAGAGCATTGTCCCAAGTTTGTAGGTTCAGTCTCTCATCAGGGAACATACAAGAAGCAACCAATGAATGCATAAATAAGTGAAACAACAAATCAATGTTTTTCTCTCTCTGTCTGCCTCTCTTTCTGTCTATCTGCCTGCCTCCTGGCTGTGTGACTGTGTGTGCCCTCCTGGCTGTGTGGCTGTGCCCTCCTGGCTGTGTGACTGTGTGTGCCCTCCTGGCTGTGTGACTGTGTGTGCCCTCCTGGTTATGTGGCTGTGTTCTCTTGGCTGTGTGGCTGTGCCCTACTGGCTGTGTGACTATGTGAAGGGGATTTTCAGGAACAAGTAATGAAAGCAGCAGCTCACTTACAAGATGTATAGGTGAGAGGACTGCAGCCTTCCCCATGGTGGCTAAATCTTCAAACAAGAACTCTTGTGGGCAACCTCTATTCACCTCTACTCCAGGTCTGACTCTCCCACCTACCACCTTCCTTCGCTCTATGCCAAGCACTTCTCCTGTATCCCTATACCAATTAACTGATGTCGCAAAGGGAATGAGGGGCCAAGGAGGGGTCCGTGAAGAAAAAATGCCAGTCATCCTGCTTGGCTTCACCTCTGTAAGTCTAGTTCGCAGAGCTCGGCAGTTGACACCCACGGGAAAGAAGCAATGCCGGGTGAATTGTGGCGTGTTCACGGGAATGCAGATGATCTGGCTACAAGTCGGCACCTGCTTCTGTATGTCACCTCGGGCGCTGCAGGTGTGTAGGATTCTCACACTCCCACAAGCTGGGGGCTTGTTTATAACCTTATTCACAGAGTTCCTCAAATATGGGTACAGTGTGGACTCCATCCCTACAGCACTAACACCCTCTGTGTGGTCCTGGGATGTCCACATCTGTTGTCGTTGGGTGGAGCCAAAGGGCCAAAGAAAAGCAGGCACCAGTGCTCCTTCCCCTCTGCCCTGTTCTGGAAGCTGGAGAACAGCCCAAGCACCGTGGGTGCCCGTGCTGCCCGCGGGAATGCCTCTCATCCGTACGTCTTGCCAACTAGAATTCCGAGTCCTGCGGTTCTCAGAGCGTGGTCCCCAGGCCAGCAGCATTAGCATCGCCTGCTGGGACGTGACAGAAAACAGGCTCGTGGGCCCCACCTGAGACCTCGTGAATTAGGAACACTGAGGACGGGCCCCAGGTGGTTCTAAGATTCCTCTGTTCCTATCACTGCTACTCAGCGCTGCTCTTGTCCTTTAAAAGCAGCCGTGAGCATTATGTCAGATGAGTAAGTTCAACTGTGTTCTAACGAAACTTTACAAAGACAAGCAGGAGTCCCGTGTGGTCGCAGAGAGTCCATTTGCCAACGTCTGGGAGCCTTATATGGTGTTTCATCTGTCGTGACTTTTATTTCAGCCGTGTTTCTGACCCGGGCTTCTTTAGAAGTCTTTATTTTTTGTGGGTTTTTTAATAAATTATATTTACCCACAATAAAAAAAAAGGTAAAGCTATACAGAAAAGTACCACACATCATCGGGTCTTTTCCAAAGGCCTGGGAAGTGTGCAATAGCCCCGTTGCATAACGCGGAAACTCCAGTACAGACAGGACACGGTCAGCGCCTGACATGCTGTACAGTCAATGTTGTGTCCCTCAAACACAGCAGATCCCAAGCCCGTAATAGGACAGAAGCCGTGTCTGCTGCACAGCAGTGACCCGGGCCACGGTTACATTCAACCAGCTGCCCATCCAATGGGGCTTCCCCTAGCGCCCATTTTCACTTCCCTCATGTAAATATTTACTCCTTGCCCCCTCTCCTATTGGAGACCACAAACAAGAAACAGTAAAAATCAGCAATAATATATTTTCAAAGTATTTAATATTGGCCCATGGATTTCTCTACATCTGTCAGAAGGGATCCTTCCCAGAATCCTGCTCTGTTTCAGAGCATTTGGTCCTCTTGTCTCACCCCCAGTAAAGGGTGAACACTTTTCTACAGGATGGGGAGGTTTGGTCTGACTGGGGAGGTATCTAGACCTCATTTTGAAGAGTTTTGACAATGTGATTCCTCCAAAATGGGGGTGGGGCAGGAAGAGTGAGGCTCCAGGTCAGAAACATAATTATCAAGGAAATAAACTGAGGTATATGTATAGTAACGGTGCAGGAGGAGTGCCAAGAATAAGCTAATGATGAAAGTGTGAATAGACTCGTAGTATTTTCTCTCTGATATTTGTATTTAGATGAGCGAGGTTATCTTATGGGAACACACTGCTCCCAAACTTCAGTGGCTTAATGTAAGGAAGGATTAGGGGTGCTGCAGGTTCCGCTTTAAGGCAGCTTTCCTCACGCCGTGGCTCAGGGTCCAGGTCGCTTTAATCCTGTGATTCTGCTCCTAAAACAAAGCCTCCTGCGAAACCACAGGAGAGACAGCGAGAGGTGCATGGTCTCTCCAGCGTCTCTGAGGCGCAGCCTTGCCGCAAGCCTGGAGGGGAGGGGAGCTGGGTATGGTGCCGAATGTACTGGCACTCAGAGTGTCCACTGCTTTATAGGAGGTAGCCTTCCACAGCACCAGCAGAGGGAGTTAGCTCATCCAAAAGCCGACCACAGTTTAGAGGCGGAGTGAGCAAGGAGGGTTTTTAATATTGTGGGAATAGAATAAACAATGTTATCCCCAAAATCTATTAAACACAGGTCCCTGACGTCGTGGCTCCAGCACAGGCCTGCTCAGGCTTTACTGTCATTACCTCCACACTTTGCTGGACTCAGATCTGCTGGTGGACACAAACAGAAAGACTGTCTGTGAAGGAGGACAGACAGTGAATTAACACCTTTAAAAGCAAATGCAGAGATGGAAACAAGGCCAGCAGAGAAGGGCCTGCTGTGTCTGTCTCCTTCTCTCTCCGCTCTCCTTGGCTCTGTCCCTTGGTTCAGGCACACCTACCTCTAGAGCAGTGGTTCTCAACCTTGGCTGCACATTAGAATCACCTGGGAATCTTTTTAAAATCCTGATTTCTGGGCCTCATCCTCCGGAAATTCTGTTTCTTTGTTATGGGGTGGGGCCACAACATTAGTAACAAAGAAACAGAATTTCTGGAGGATGAAAGATAAGGGCTCCAAGACTCTTCTCGCTATGCTTATCCTCTCTATGCTTATCCTCTCTCCACTGACCCCTGTCCAGCCCATGGTCCTACCAATAATAAATATGGTTACCTGAGTAACTGTTGTGTGCCACATGTAGGTTTAGGAGCTTTATATGTGTTCACCGTAATACCACAACAGCCCTGCAAGGAAAATATCATTGTACCCACTTTGCAGATTAGAAAACTAAGCATGAACTAAGTTGTGTGATTTCTATACAAGGTTGCACAGTTAACAAATAGCAAAACTGGAACCTCAACTCAGGTCTGATGACTCCAAAGCCACTCTGTTACCTCTGTTCTCTTCCAAATCACTGCTTTCGTTTTCATTTATCAAACATCCAGAGAGTGCCGACAGTGCATCCTGCACTTTTACAGGGGTCAACAATGCAGAGACATATGCCCGTGAATGGCTCACGGTCTAAATCAATGCCACAAATGTCGTGGCAAAGACGTGCACATGGTGTTCGGGCATCGCTGCCCTCTACCTGGAGAGGATGGAGAAGGCTTCAGCGAGGAGAGAACATGCACTGACTGGGGAGGCAGGCTTAGTGGCTGCGGGTGGGGTAACGAGGTGCCCTTCTGTGCCAATGAGACAAGGCAGGCCTGTGACGTTGGTGGTTCACAGGTCCCCAGTGGGAGGACATAGATCGCAGGTAGTCCTGGCTACCCATGGCCACCACCACGCCACACAACACCACACCCCATCCCACTTCGAGCTGCCCTTGGTTTCAGGCAGCAAATCGGGGTGTTGGGACTTTGGTCAAGATGAACTCTTCACACAGGTGCCCAGAATGCAGATGTGGCCGAAGCTGCTGAGAAAGGACTACCGCAGCCCTGGGCCCGGCCCTTCCAACCTCCCAAGTGAAATTCACCCAAGAGTTTCCCCTCAAGCAGACAGAGGAACAGTGTAGTGCAGTCGCAGGGTGCAGTGCCCAGGCCAGCAGCAGCACCTGGAAATCTGATAAAAATGCAAATTCTCAGACTCCATCTCAGACCTGCTGAGTCAGACACTCTGTGTCAGTATTTAATCTGTGGGGAAATCCCTCTATTCTATTTCTTTCCCCCCAAAATGGTTGAGAACTTGAAGGGCCTACTGGGGTTGGTCATTCAACCCTTGCCTGGGCCTGAGCACCCACCCCACTTCCCTAGGACCAGCCCAGGCCACCTCTTGAGACCACAAAGTCTCAGGGCATTCAGGGAGGCCATGACATTGTACAGAATAAAAACTTGTTGGATGTATTGACAAATGGAGTAATGGGTTTCTTGCTTTTCGAGGGGAGCATGGAAGTAGATGAGTGAACACTGAGTCTTAAGAGGAGAGGGAGACAGAAGGGGTGTCCTGGAGCAGAGACTAGAGGGCCCCTTGTGAATGGTGCCACAGAAGCACAACCATGCTCTGGGCATTGTCCTAGAAGCCAAGAAAAAGAGCAAGAGACAGAACGGAGCCTTTGCACACGCGCGCGTGAGCACACACACACACACACACACACGCACACACACACACAGACTTCTCTCTCCAGAACATGCAGATGTCCTGGCCCATGTGCTGGACAGGCCCCTGGAGCCCACACAGATGCAGAGAAATATGTAGATCCAATCAAAGCCACTCCAGCCTGTTGGTGATTATTTTAGATACACAGGATAAGCAGACTTGGCCTAAAAGGGAACTGGTAATAAATACTCCCTTTTTGTCTTTCCAGTTCTTCAGAGTCAAATGCTCCAAGTCTCAATGCCTCGGGGGGAATGTCTGAAGGATTTATGAAGTGTTTGTTTATTTATAGGACAGGTGGCCTTAGCCTCATGCTACACAGCTGTAAACTGAGGACTAGTGAGCGTAGGTGGCTTGTCATGAGGCTCATGAACATTTCTGGTGGGAAAATAGTGCAAAATCATCACTCTAGAATTGTACCGCCCTTCCATTCACTGCCCAGGGGGAGCCTCCATCAGCACTCTTCTCCCCCAAACACTCACCCGCAACAGCTTTTCTTGGAAATGCCTCATGTGCACAGACACCCACACACACCGACAACAGTTATTTTTGGCTTCAGGCAAAGAGCAAAGTGGCTCATCTCAGCAAAGATGGCAGACCCCTGGTCATTCAACTCACCATCACCCCCTTCAGCATGAATCAGTGAAAGTTGGTTCTATACATGTTCTCATACATTCTGGACACAAAAGAGAGAGTTGGGTGCATATCTTTTGCATCCTACAATAGGCATGTGGCAATGGAGCAGAATTTAAAATAACTACATAGATCTCAGTAGAGAGACAGGATAATATGAAAGTATTAAAATGAGAAAAGAAAAACTTGATATGTTTCTTTGCAACTTTTAAAGCAGACCCAGGCAGGAAGACCTCACTTGCAACCATGGAGAAAGGGAGCAATACAAAATAGTATATATAATGCCACAGGTGCAAACCTATACATGTATTCCATTTCTTTTGAGACTCCAAACCACCAAAATAAGCTCCATCTCTCTCTCTCTCTCTCTCTCTCTCTCTCTATATATATATATATATATATATATATATATATATGGCTAAGTGACCATCCGACCATCGACTGACTGGTAGGTATGACGTGCACTGACCACCAGGGGCAGATACTCAATGCAGGAGGTGCTGAGCTGCAGTGACTTGGCAGCAGCAGTTCGTGGGTGACTCACACCGGAACCAGAGAGGAGGGAGCCCAATCCCCACAGGCCAGGCCGAGGGACTCCACTCACTCCACAGATGCCCTCTGAGCCCCGGCACCACCTCAGGT
Organism: Myotis lucifugus; assembly: GCF_000147115.1. NCBI lineage: Eukaryota > Metazoa > Chordata > Mammalia > Chiroptera > Vespertilionidae > Myotis > Myotis lucifugus. The sequence goes on from NW_005871164.1 coordinate 3,242,444, forward strand.
ACAGCTGGCCAGGGAAGGGACCGCAGGAGGTTGGCTCCAGGGCGTGTCCTGCCAATCTCTCCCAGTCACCTTCTAATTAATTTCCTTTCAATGTGCACAAATCTGTGCACTGGGCCTCTAGTATATATATAAAAGCCTAAGCAACTGTCTGTCCATTCGACTGTTTGACCAGTAGCTATGACGTACATTGACCCCCAGGGGGCAGATGCTCAACGCACAGGCATGGAAACATGGAACAGACTGATGAATCTCAGAGGGAAAGGGGGAGGGTGACCTGTGGGGATCAGGCTGAAACTGGTTCTCTGACATCCCCCGAGGGGTCCCAGGTTGCAAGAGGATGCATGCCAGGCCAACGGACCCCACTGGTGCACTAATCCATGCACCGGGCCTCTAGTCCTATATAATAAAAGGGTAATATGCAAATTGACCCTAAAGCAGAATGACTGGGAATGACTGGTCACTATGACACATACTGACCACCAGGGGGAAGACACTCAGTGCAGGAGCTTCCCTCTGGTGGTCAGTGCACTCTCACAGGGGGAGCTCTGCTCAGCCACAAGCCAGACTGATGGCTGCCAGCACAGCAGTGGTGGCAGGAGCCTCTCCACCTCCTCAGCAGCACTAAGGATGTCCCACTGCAGCTTAGGCCTGCTCCCTGCTGGCAAGTGGACATCCCCTGAGGGTTCCTGGGCTGCCAGAGGGATGTCTGACTGCCAGTTTAGGCCCGATCCCCCAGGGGAGCAGGCCTAAGCCAGCAGGTGGACATCCCCCGAGGGATCCCAGACTGCGAGAGGGCACAGGCCAGGCTGAAGGACACCCCCCCAAGTGCACAAATTTTTGTGCACCAGGCCTCTAGTATCTTTATAAAAATGAATACATAATTAAAAGAAACCTTTCTTCCCATCATGAGAAATCATGAAATCAGCTGAAAGACACCAAAATACTTTTATCCTGTAACACTCTTACATATTTAGGCTCAATAGGCACTACCATCATTTTGTTAGTTAGACAGCAATTTCATGAGAGGTGCCTAATGTGCATACGTTTAAATTGATGCTCATTCACTAGAGGCAAGGAGGGAAGGACCCAACAGTGAGAGGGCACACTCCTCTCCATGAGAGGTCTAATCAGCACCCCAACCACAGCACATGGCAATGACAGGAGAGCAGGATGGCCAAGGACCATCAATCCTTCCTGCCACATGTCTAACTCCTGTTTGGTCTTCTGAATCTGCCCAGAACCCAAATCCAACCCTCCATTATTCTTTTCTTCTGTCCTAACCAGTCTCCAGCCTTTCCCCTTTGGTTACCTGAAAGGATCTTGGCCAGATGAATTTTCCTCAACCAGACATGAGCAAACCAGTGGTGACCACCAAGCTTCTCAGCCACAGGGAGCCATCTGCACACTAGTCCTGCTGCCCCTGGGCCACCCCAGCCCTCACACCCTCAGCTTCTCTGCCACTGCGGCCGGACAGCTTTGACATGACCCCTCTGGCCACCATACACCAGCTGAGAATCTTCACCCCTCTCCGCCACCTTTTCCAAGTTCTTCAACTCTAACTCAAATTCTACCACTTCCAGTCTTCCTTGACTTCTCTAGTCTAAAGAGTTCTCTTGCCCAAGGGTTCTCATTCATTCCTGAATGAGTCTGGAAACCCTGATACTAGAGTGTTTCCCACTCAGCTGGTTACCATGTGCTTTTCTCAGCTCCCCCTTCTCTTGTCTAGGCCACGAGCCTTCCTTGGGCAGCATGTGGTGACTGGTACTCCTCCAGGGGAGGGTCTTTCCATCATTTGGGTGTGGAGGAGGGATGAGTGTGCCCATCTGAGGGATACTACCAGCATGTCCTCCATCCTGTCTTCTACTGGTTATACCAGTGACAACTGCCTTCTACCTGCCTCTCTCCCTTGTCTTGGTTCTCAAATAGAGCCTGGGTGGAACAGGGGTGCTGATCAAGTGTGCAACCATCTAGAAAATTGCTGTACTTTACTTTCTCTTTAAAAATGGCAGCAGAACTCTTGTGCAAGAGCCGCCTACCAAGTGTTCCATGACTACGTCCCCAAGGCGAACACCAGCCTCCAAGCTGGCCTCTGTGTGCTCGGCTTCCAGGCAGGGAGCTCTGCATCGCAGCTAAAACAATCTGTCTTCCCTCAAACACTAATGAGCATGTTTCTGCTCCCCTCTCCTCCTTCCCGCTCTGGGTGCCTCGGAGACAGGAACCCAGCCTGTGGTCTCTGGGCAACCCGGCCACCGAGGTTACGGACTCCTTCATCCTGGGAGTCAACTAGGTGGCTTCTCACCCTGAAAATCATTTTCTGCTGAATTACATCCAATTCCACACCCTGGGTTGAACAGTTGAACAGGTGACAACACAGCCTTGACCATTGTCTCGGTTTTCTGCCTGAATTTTACTCACAGTTAATCTGCTGAAGGCCCAGGAGAGTTTCTGGGGTTATTTCACCTGAAAGCAATAGTGCTCTGATTTTCAACTGAGAACAGATAAAATTCCCAGTCAAACAGCCGCTCCTGCTGAGCCCAGGAAACTAGGCTGGTGGCTGCACTAAATTTCAATTAGCCCCAAGGAAACCTTTTCTTCTCATGTGACAGTAGGAATAATGTTTGTTTCTTTACCTGCTATCAGCCTCCTGAGTTCCAAATATGAGCCAGACAGTTTTGTGACATGCTCACCTGTGGGAACCTGTGCCTCAGTGACTCACTCTGTCCATGGGGTCTTTTATCTGAACAATTTCATATCACCTTCCAATCATTCCCTCATTCATTCATTTATTAGGTGCTTATTCATTCAGCATCATACCACTAAGTGGTATGATATTCATTCCCCTACTCTACAATCCCTCCATAGAACTTTCTTTATCTTCTTCAATGCTTGGTTCATAGAACCTCTCCAGCAAAGTCTTCCTGGATTAAATCCTCCCTATTCTGATCAAAGTCTTCTGATCTGACCGATTTCTTCTATGTCCAATCAGGGTCAACTGCTTAGTCTGCTTAGCACTGAATTCCCAGCACTAACTTCCGTGGCTCCCCACACACACATCTTAAGCTCCGGCCCAGTCCAGTGCTGTTCAGATGAAGAAGAGGATTGGCAGTGAACCAGAATCTAAAGGAGTCTAAAGGAGGGTCCTTACCATTCCTTTATAATTTATAAAAAGCATATCCAATATTAAACGATAAATATTCCTATTGATATTTGCAGTACATGTTGATAAAATACCCCTGATCTGGGCAAATACAAAGAAAATATACTGATTCTCAATGGGACTTGTCCCTGGAGGGAGTGCTCAAACCCTGAGCAGAGGGAAGGGAAGGTTTTGTCAGTCTGCCCTGGATAAATCTCTGCCCCCAGAACAAGACCCAGGTTTCATCAGTCTTTGTCCAAACTCTTCTACATAGGATGCCCTTCCCTCTCTTCTATAAAATCCCACCTTTTCTCAATTCCAAATATTACTGTATACTTTAAGATTTTGTTGGTTCTACCAAACTTAAGTGGCCTTTCTTCTTCTAAACACCCTAGAACAGCGGTTGCCAACCAGTGGTCCGGACCACTGGTGGTCTGTGAGGTCCGAAAGGTTGGCGACAGCTGCCCTAGAAGATGCCTCATCTTTACCACACTAATTCTACTGTGGTAAATTTTAACACACTTTTATTCACCCACCCTCCTGGCAGTCAGCTCCCTGAGGATAGGAACCATGCACAACAATTATGCCTTTTACTCCAGAACCCTAAGATGTAACAAAGATCACCTCATTCTTCCTTTCACCCAATTTAAATTGGCACTGAGCCCTACCAGCTGGCTGGAGAAACATTAAATGTCAGCCATTGGTGGGCTCCCTCTTCATAGCTTCCCTCCCACTACCACCATGAGACTATACAATATAGTTTACAAGGCACCAGGTAACATGGCCAGGAATCTCCTCCTTTCAGTTGGGTGATATTAGTTTTGAGGCTCACTGTGTAAGTCCACCTGGTCAAGCTGAAGCAGGTGGCTCTACCAACTCATGCCCATCTCCAAAGTCCAATCTAAGCCTGTTCTCAGTGGGGCCTTCCCAGACTTTCCACTGGACACATCTTTATCTCTTTTGAGTTCCATCTCCTTCCTCCCATTTGATGTTGACTGCATTCTAGCAGCTGCCCTGGCATCTATTTTGTATACACTTACCCGTTCAGTAGCCCCATCCCCAGTCTTCAAAGGAAAAAATTATCTTAGTCACATTTGCTTCTCCTTCCAGTAGCTAAAGTAGTGCCATTGTATTAAATGAAGGTATTTAAGGGATACTTAATAATCTTCTGTCCTTTCCTCTTAATTCCAAGAGACACTTTCTGGGACATAGGACTAATCCTGTAGTGCTCAGCCCAAATATCTCTTCACCAGGGAAGCTATCACCTGTCATCACAGCTATTTGTGTCATCATATAATCATGTTTGTCTGGACCACTAGACTACAAGCTCCATGAGGGCAAGAGTGGCATCTATTTTTGCTCACTCTCTATACTCCCTGCCCCGAGGCCTGGTACCCAGTAGCCAGTCAAGTAAGAATTGACTTCCGGCCCCAGCTGGTTTGGCTCAATGGATAGAGTGTCAGCCTGAGGACTGAAGGGTCCTGGGTTCAATTTCGGTCCAGAGCACATGCCTGGGTTGCAGGCTCAATCCCCAGTGGTGGGCATGCAGGAGGCAACCAATCAATGATTCTCTCTCATCATTGATGTTTACATCTCTCCCTCTCCCTCTCCCTTCCTCTCTGAAATCAATAAAAATATTTTTTAAAAAGAATTAGCTTCAGTAATAAAGACTTCCTCTTCTACCCTCAAGCTATTTATCTTCCAGCTGTGCTTGTGTTGTCTGAAGTGGTAAGATACGTTCGAAGAATAGTTTTCTCCTCAAGTAAAAACAGAAGCACCTTCCCCACAGGATCTCCTTTGGGAAGCAGA
>NW_005871164.1:3248008-3250736 GCF_000147115.1 Myotis lucifugus
CCTCAAGTATCCAATAAAAGCCCTTTATGGGCCACTCAGACCATTCCATAAACACTATTTTCTGCCTCTAGTATGTGAAGCAATAGGGATTTTAACAGGTTTGGCTGAAAGTAGCAAAGAATTTAATTAACTGAATTAATTAATGTGCTGGACACCCAAGGGCTACAGTGCCAAGTGACAATGACATGATGACATTGTAGACTAGCCTAGGGGACTATGAGGAGACTGGCTCCCAGTATTGATGGAAGAGATCATATTTAGCTGTCTAAAGTTTACATTGGCCTAGATCTGTACTTTCCCATGCAGTAGCTGCTAGCCACCTGTGGCTATTAAATTTAAGGTCAACGAACAATTAAGTTTCTCAGTCTCACTGGTAACATGTCAAATGCTCAGTAGCCACATGTGCCTAGTGACACCACATTGAACAGTGATTGTTACATCACATTCCTACCAATCCAGCAAGTTCTCTGCAACAGCACTGCTCTAGGTGCTGTGAGTGCTACATCACATTCCTACCAATCCAGCAAGTTCTCTGGAACAGCACTGCTCTAGGTGCCCAGAACACACACCACGTTGAAAAATCCTCTCAGCAAGAGACCTGCACTTAAGTGGGGATGCTTAATAAACATCCACTCTTTTTCACTACATGCCAGATTCTATTGTATCTGCTGTACTCACAGAATATCATTAAATCTGCACAACTTGGGATATATGGGGTATAATATTAACCCCCACACTCATTTGTTAGTACTGCCATTGCAAAATATCACTGACTGGGTGGCCACATTTGACAGAAAATCAAGTGAGACGGATGAATAACTCTCCTTTCCCACTTCCTTTTTGTTTCTCTTTGCCTTTCTATTTGGGCATAAATATCTCAAGTTGACAAATAGTCCTCCCTATTCATAACTCCAAGCACAGAACCATACCTGCGAGGGCAGCCTCCCTGGCTGAGAATGAGCAGCCATGCCTGTCACTGGGCAGGCTCAGCGCAGTGCAGCATGGAGCTCAGACTGAAAGAATTCAGGAATGCCATCATCACCCAGTGGGAGTTTTGTTTTGAAATATGCTAATTACCAAACCAGTATGATGGGCCAGGAGTAAAAAGCAACAATTCTCCTCCACAAAAATAAAAACATTCAGCCTGCTCTCTCTCTCTTAATCATACAATGAGAGCTTAGGCAATTGGAATTCACAGATAATTGCAAAGATTTTATCTGGCAAGTGACAGCAAGTAAGCTCATCTTCAGAGGCTTCAAGGCCAATTCTAACGTAATAAACAGAGATAGAAGTTGTGTGACTGCAACACACACACACACACACACACACACACACACACACACACGGAGCTTGACTTGGGAGGAAGAAATGGGAACCAGCCCAGATACCCATTCAGGCTTGACATGCTCCTGCCCAGCCCTTTCACTGCCTGTTCATAAACTCATTCAGGACCTTTGTGCTTAACGCAATTAATTAAACTGCCATGCAACTCATTTGGCCATTAATGAGGTTTTAAAATAATTAAGAGTGAAGGCAACTCATTAAAGCCTTCCCAGGCTGCTGTAGCAGTTTGTGAATTATATAAGTTCCATAATAATGCGATTCCTCTGTGACTGCAGATTAGCTGGGGGAAGATCCATTCAGTTGGAATAAAAAGGCAACAGTAGCTGTGACATCCTTTTGTTTCACATTCCCTGACAGCTTTCCAGGGAGCTTAGTGTGAAGGTACAAAAATAGTATGCTATATTTCTATAGCATTTTACAAATAGGATAACATTGTTTATTCCATGTGATCTTCCCACTAATCCTATGAGTTTGGTAAGGCTCTTATTATTCTCTTTGTTTTACACACAAAAAACTAAAGCTCAAATCAAAAAGCTTAAATACTTTAAGGAAGGGAACATAGTCAAATACCCAAGCCTGCTAACTCCCCATCCAGACGCCATAGGGCCCCTCTTTCTGAAGAACTGAGCTTCTCCAAAAAGAGCTCCATTCTCCCACTTTAACTGTCTGAAATTTCCAAAGGGAAAGATTCATTACTTTGGCTTCAAACAAGGATTCCCATGTGAAAACAGAGGTGGAGTTTCACCGACAGATGGAAGAATGGAAATATTTTTGTTGCACTCTCCCTTTACAACTCCATTAAAACTACAAAAAGAAACAAAAGATTCACTTCTGTGGTTTCTCCTAAGCAGATTATAGCTTTAGCTCTGGCATTTGGTCTGCGATCTGTTTTGAGTTAATTCTTGTAGATAGTATGAGATAGGGGTCCAAACTCATTCTTTGGCATGGATGTCCAGCTGTCCCAGCATCATTTGCTGAAAAGTTTGTTTTGTTCCTTATTAAATTGTCTTGGCTCCCTTATAAAAATTCAACTGATCATAAATGTAAGGCTTTACTTCTGGATTCCCAATTATATTACTGAACCTACGTGTTCACCTTAAGCCAAGACTTCACAGTCTTAATTATTGTTGCTTTGTACCAAGTTTTGAAATTGGGAGATGTGAATCCTCCAACATCTTTCTTCTCTAAATTATTTTGGCTATTCTGAGTCCCCATTCTATATGAATTTTAGGATCATATTGTCTATTTCTGGAAAAATCAGTTGGAATCTTGATAGGGATTGCACTAAATCTGTAGGTCAGTGTGGGAGTATAGTCATCTTAACAATATTAAGTCTTCCAATCCATGCGCATAAGAAGGTCTTTCCATTTACTTAAGTTTTCTT
>NW_005871164.1:3250980-3297511 GCF_000147115.1 Myotis lucifugus
ATATGTCTTGGTGTGAATTCCTTAAGATGTCTTATATAAAAATCATGTCATCTGCAAAAGAGATTTTTTTTTCTTTTCTCATCTGGATTCCTTGTATTTCTTTTTCTTGTCTAATGTCTCTGGTTAGAACCTCTAGTATAATGTTGAATAGAAGTGATGAGAGTAGACATCCTTGTCTTGCTCTTCATCTTGGTGGAATTATCTCAGTTTTTAATCATTAAATATGATGTAGGCTGTAGGTTCTTCATAGATGCTCTCTTCAGATTGAGAAAGTATCCTCTATTCCTAGTTTGTTGAGTGTTTTTAACATAAAGAAATGTTGAATTTTGTCAAATTCAAATAAATGTATATTTTGCATCTATGAGATGATCAAATAGTTTTTGTCTTTTATTCTATTAATATTGTATTACATTGATTAACTTTTGTATCTTGCACAAATCTTGCATTCCTGGGAAAAGATCCCACTTGGTCATGGTATATAATATTTTGATATTGCTGGATTGGCTTGCTAGTACTTTATAGAAGGTTTTTTTAGTCTATAGTCATAAGGGATATTAGTCTATAATTTTCTTATGTTGTCTTTGTCTTGTTTTAGGATGAGTTGACAAATAGTCCTCCCTATTCTATTTTTGTAAAGACTTTGTGAAAAATTGGCCTCAGTTCTCATTTAAACATATGGCAGAATTCATCAGTAAAGCTATCTGTCCTGGAGAAGTTTTTAAATATTTTAGAGGAAGGAAGACGAGAGAGAGAGAGAGAGAGAGAGAGAGAGAGAAAGAGAGAGAGAGAGAGAGAGAGAGAGAGAGAGAAACATGGATGAGAGAGAGAGAGAAACATGGATGAGAGAGAGAATCATTGATCAGCTGCCACCTGTAGGCCCCCTACTGGTGATCAAGCCTGCAACCCAGGCATGTGCCCTGACCAGGAAATGAACTGGTGGCCTTTTGGTGCATGGGACGACATTCATAACAGAGCCACACCAGCCAGGGCAGGAATTTTTTATTACTAATTCAATATCATTATTTGTTATATATCTATTCAAATGTTTTATTTCTTCTTGAGTTAGTTTGAGTAATTTCTTCTAGGAATTTGTCTATCTCATCATAATTTTCTAATTCGTTGGCATGTAATTATTCACGGCTTTATAATCCATCTTCGTTTCTGTAAGGTCAGTTGTGAGGTCCCCTCTTTCTTTCCTGATTTTATTAATTTGAATTTCCTCTCTTTTATTTTCTTTGTCTAGTTAAAGATTTCTAAATTCTGTTTATCTTCTCAAAGACCACTGGGATAAACAAGATGGAAGATTTACTTACTCACGTTGTAATAACTCCCAATGCAGAGAGGTCCCGGCTCGGTTAACGCAGCAGTTGCAATGTAACAGAGGATCCAGGTCACATCCATGTGTCTGCTCTGTAATTCTCATGTTGGCTTGGCTCTTGCCTGCCTCTCCGCATGGCTGCCACATCTGTAGGTTTTCATGCAGATGTCATCATGTCCAACAGAAGATTAAAAGAGCAAAACAAAACATTTTTAAAGACTCTCCTGCAAACCCTCCCTCACAGTCCATTGCCAGAAACTGAGTCCCATGCCCTCTCTTTCTCCAGTCTCTAGCAAGGTGACTGGAACTCTTAAATGAGCATAAACTACAGCTGATCCTTGGACAACATGGGCTTGAACTGTGCAGGTCTACTTATAGGCAGATATTTTTCAACTGACTTGCACAGTTCAATTGAGCGGCAGAGTTCAAATCTGCATGTGTGTTTTTCAAGTGCCAACTATGTTTTCCATCCGGTTGAGAATCCATGGATGTAGAAGGCCATCTCAATCCTGCATTGTTCAAGGGTCAACTGTAAGCGGACACATAGGAAAGGGTGAGACCCACACAAAATTATGACAAGAAACAAGGGACTCAGCAGATACTGCCTGGAGTCGAAACAGGTATTTAAACAAATGTTCTGATTCTAATTCCTGACAATTTTTTATAATTTAATTTATGAACTTCAGGGTTTTTTTAAATAAAGAAACAGATATATTTTATGCTAGAGGAAACATCATGTAAAAGTTAAGCAATTATTTGATAATCCTTTTCTTTATTCTTATCAATATATAACTTTTTATTTGAATAAAATGCATAGTATAATTCAAGTTTCTAAAATAATAAAACCAACTTATTAAGTGGTAGCTATTTTTACTAAAATACAAATAACCTAAAGAGCAGTCATATTACAATGTAAACTGTCTATAGTTATTAATGTGATTATCAGCCATCGATACCTTTGTCAAAATTAGCCCATATTAGTTTATCTATCAGACTAAAAGGAGAGCTGAGCACAGTTTGGGAAGAAAGAAGAGTTCAGAAAGTTTATAGAACTGAAAGGATGTGTGGGTACGGGGGAGCCGTGGGGGACTCTGTCATATAGCAAGGCGACCCTCTGAGCCATGGCGAGGGACATGTGAGGCCTGGACAAGTGAGCTTTCTATATCTCTCTCTACAAAATGCACAGAACGTCTCCTGCAAAACACTTGAGGTCTGAGCCAGTGTCTATTTAATATTGATGATATGGCCTTGGGCCAGAAGTTGCTGATACACAGATAAATAGGACTTGGTTCCTGCCCTCAAGCACTCACAGTCTAAAGGGAAAGATGAACTCACAAAACATAATTTCGAGTGCAGCAATGAAAGTGCAATGGCATGAGCTACAGCAATTGCCTGAATGATTAATTCTTTTTGGAAAGGCAGAGACAACTCTATAGAGAAAAAATAAAAACCAAAGGATGTATTTGAGTTCACTGAGTAAACAGCAGAAGAAAAAACTTTTTCTGAAATTGAGAACAGGTTTGAAGCAGCATGGGCTGCGTGGGGAACCACGAGAGCTGATACTGATGCAGTATGGCAGTAGCAGGAAATTAAGCCAGAGGGGAGACAGGCGCTGAACCACAGTGTCTTCTTTGACTTACATGGGAGATGGAAGCTCATCCTGTGGATCATGGGAGACACAAAAGTTTTTAATTACAGAAATATCCCCATTTGCAGTTTTTATAAAGAGATCTTGGTGGTTCCATGGAAAACATATTGGGGCCATCAAGATGGCAGGTGAAAGACCCGTTAGGAGGCTGATGCAGGTAACAGATGTTGGATCCTGACACAGAGAAGAGACAGTAAGAAGAGTCAGAAGAAAACAGCCACGGACTGTTGGAGGGTTAAGGAAGAGGAAGCAGTAGAACATGGCATGCAGGTCTAGCATGAGAAACGGGCCAGGTGCTTGCAGAAAGTAAGTTCCGTTCAAGGCACCTTGAACTTGAGGTGTCAGTGGGACAACCCAGTGATGATGTACGTTTGGCAGCTGGACATGGGTCTCACTCAGAAACATGGATTCCGGAGGACTGAGGTGGCATCTCCTGAAGCCATAGGGGAGAGAAGAGAAATGAAGGGAAAATAGAGGGGCTTCCACAATTCAGGAACGAGTGGGCCAGACCCCAAAGGAGACTGAACAGGGACAATCAGAAAGGTCGGAGGCACAAAAGAAAATTCAGAGCATCCAAATAAAAAAAAATAGAAGAGAATATTGATTTCTGTAAAAAATAAATTAAAGAAGAGACTAAGAAAAAAGTAAGGAAGAAGGAAGTAGCAAGAGGAGAGAGAGGAGAAGCAGGAGAAGGAGGAAGAGGAAGAGGAGGAAGAGAAAACACTTTGATGCATCAGTGGCCGATAATGACCTCCAAGGGTCCCAGAGCTCTGCTGCTGGGTCCCCTGTCTTTGTTCTGGGGAAGCACAGGCGGGCGAGGTCAGCTGAGGTCCCTGCATCCAGGGTCCTGGAGGAGGGAGCAGCAGAAGCTTGTGCTACTTCTCGTGGCCCCGCCCACCTGGCTAGAACAGGGGAGATTTCTTGGTCAGTTTTGTGGAAAAAGTGCAATTTCAAGTGGAAGTTTCTGGCCAGTAAATATTAGGGACTTTTCCACCTACTAATGTTTCTGACTTTCCTATCTGACTTCCCAAGAGGGAAAACCTGAGACCTCCTAGAGCAGTGATGGCGAACCTATGACACGCGTGTCAGAGGTGACACGCGAACTCATTTTTTTGGTTGATTTTTCTTTGTTAAATGACATTTAAATATATAAAATAAATATCAAAAATATAAATCTTTGTTTTACTATGGTTGCAAATATCAAAAAATTTCTATATGTGACACGGCACCAGAATTAAGTTAGGATTTTTCAAAATGCTGGCACGCCGAGCTCAAAAGGTTCGCCATCACTGTCCTAGAGGCAGCCTGAAGAGGAGCCCCAGTAATTTCATTCTCTTTGATGTCACTCAGCCTGGGCCTTGAGCTGAAGATGGAAGACCCCTGCAGCCCAGCCTCTGGCGCTGCTCCCTCTGAGGTGGGACAAGTGTTTAGAGAGACACACACGCCTCCAATAAACACACTGAGGATACCGGCATCAGTTCCTTGGGGAACAGGAAAACCTGTACCTGGAGTCAGCTCAGTGCCAGGTGCCGGTGAGAGCTGCAGCTTGTGAACTATTTAGGGAGCCCCTGAGGACAAGGGTTCATGTCCACTGAAGAAACGCAGATGTGCATCCTCCCTGAGACCGTGTAACTCTTAGTAAGTGGCCGAGACAGGGTTCGCTACTGTCTGCATGATCCAAACTCCAGGACTTAAATTTTTATTTTAATGGCGCCTTATTCTTTATATCACAATATGCAGATGAGCTTTAGAGAAGAAAAACATGTGTGTTTGGAATGTTGTACACAAACAGATTTTGTAGCTCAGATCATATTTCAAGAATCTTAAATTTCATGGCAAATCCTACATCAAAGAACCCTTTCCTGGAGCAAAGAGCCTTCCCCTAATTTATCTCCAGTTTTGTGTGCATCGAGTTTCCCTGTGGTGGAGCTCACTTCTTCCACTAAAGAAATCATACATGAAAAAACAAACAATAAAATAAAGAAACGTACACCCCGAAAGGCACCAAACCCCAAGTTGTGCTTTGTTTTCTGTGAGAACGAAGAGGCAGAGCAGGGAGCCCATGACAGCCCTGGAGGGACCCCAGTGCTCCCCTCTGGCACCTTCTCCTGACTGAGAAGTGGCAGGACCCAGGCCTCCTGAGCCCACTGTCGGGTGGTGCAGACTTTTGTTCCTACAACTTCCGGGGGACGCGTGCAGAGCCTGGGTCATCACAGACCTGTCCCTCTCTCTGGCCCCCTGAATCTCTCAGACAGAGAGAGGCTCAGCGGAAACTCCAGCTCCTCTGTGTACTCTTAGCTTCTGAAGTCCGTAAGCAGGTTTCTCCTTCTCTTACCGTCAACACTGTCCAGGAATTGAGTAGGTGGATTTGAGGGCAATAGACAGCTGTTTCCCTCTTTCTGCATTTGTCCTGAATTTACATAGTGTGTGTAAATCTCTGTACATGAATGGGCTAAGCCCGGGTTACCTGGACAGAGATGCTGTCCTCTTACTTGGACCTAAATTTGACAGCAGGCTCATCTTTGTGCTGGTCATGTGTGTCATCTGCCAGAGGTGTCAGGGCTTCCCCTGGACACAGGTGTGAGTGCACTTCCCCCACACAGGTGTGAGTGCACTTCCCCCGCCCCTGTAGAGGTAGACATGGCCATGTGGCTCGATTTGATCAATAAAATGTGAGCAGGAGGGGTGTGAGTCATTTCTAGTGGAAGCCTTAGCAGCCAGTGGGAGGGTGGAAGCAAGAGTTGGCATGACCTTCTTCTCAGCCTAGGTCCCTAAGAAATGGTATTGAACAGAGCCAACTGCCAAACCCCAATGGACCCAAAGCAAAAAAAGCCCAGGATATCATGGGAATCCTTAGGAAAACTCCTCCTGGAAGACGAGGTTGGTGAGGGAACACTGCCCAGAGGAGGCTGTGCTGTCCTGGGCAGGAATGGAGGATGAGGCTTGTGGTTGGAGTGGGGAAGGAGGCAGGGCAGGTAGAGGAAGCAAAAGGCCCAGGGGAGCAACAGCCAGAGAGTGAGACAGGAAGCAAGGAGGGAGGAGGCAGGGAGGGAGGAAGGGAAGGGAAAGGAAGGGACTAGAGTCATAGTCCATCGTCAAAGGCCTAAGAACTCCTTTCTTGGTAAACTTTGGAGAAAGAGGCGGGGAAAGGATAGTAAGGAGAATAAGAAAAATGGAAAAGTGGATTTAAGAAAAAGAGGACTAGAAAAGAACAAGAAGCTCAGAAAATTCAGACTAGAGGCAAAAATAAGAAACAGGATGCAGTGGGTAGAATAAGATGCCAAGCCCTCAACCCTGGAACTCGTAAATAGGACCTTATTTGGAAAAAGGCTCTTTGCAGAGATGCTTGGCGTAAGGACGTGAGATGAGGAGACTGCCCATCACAAGTGTCCTTATAAGAAAGACAAGAAGAAGCCCTCAACGAGAAGAAAGCCAAGGGACCACGGAGGCAGAAGTTAGAATAACGTGCCCCAAGCCAAGGAGCACCGGCTGCCCCCAGAAGCTGGAAGAGATGAGGCACAGTTCTCCCCTGGAGACTCTGGAAGGACACGGGCCTGCGAATCCATGATTTCAGACTCCCGGCAACAGAACTGCGAGAACACGCTTCTGTCCTAAGCCCCCCAGGCTCATATCGCAGCAGCCACCGGAATCTAGTGCAGAAGGTGGCAGAGATGACGCCCCACTTCCTATACACAAGCTCCTGTCTTAACCTCCAGCCTCCTGTGTAGCCAACCAAGTGCTTCTTGCACTTTCCTGCCTCCGTATTTGCTCACAACATCCACTCATTTCCTTTTCTTCCATGGACAGGCCTCATTCCAGGGCTCTCTCTCCCTTTCCCCTCCCCCTCCACCCGAGCCTCTGTGCCAGAGGGAGCTACCATGCCGTTGGCTGTTTGTCTCCACTCAGATGGATTCTAAGCTCTTAAGAGGCAAAGAACCAACAACCATCCCCAAGTATTTTGTTCAGTTGCAGACTCAACATCCAGATTTGAACCCATAAATGGCTAATTGATATTCTAATTGACTTATCATTTGGACTTGGTTAGTTTTACTATAACAACCACTTATGAAGTTCCAGGCACTAAATAGTAAGAATAATAGTAAGAATGGCCATTTTAACTAATGAGCTGTTATCATGTGCCAGCTCCTGGGATACACACTAGAAATGGATTATTTTATTTCATTCTCACCACCATATTATTATCTCCTTTTCATAGATGAGTAATCCAGGCCAAGAGAGGTTAAGTAATTTGCTCAATGTCACCCAGCTTGCAAGCCTTTAGAGCCAGAGTTCAAATTCAAGTCTGACGGGTTCGCAAAACTATGCTCTAAGTACAGTATTATGAAAAAAAAAAAGAAAGAAAAACACAATCCTATTATTCTACATGGCCATGTCCTGTCTTAAAGTGCCTCTGTTTCTCAAACATTAGGGTGTTCCTTAAACAATGAGAGCCCAAGTTTACCACCAAGACATCTGTGTCTCAATTCCAGGACCTGAAATCAACCTATTTGGCCACTAGGTGGCACCAAAAAGGTTTGTCTGAGACTAAAAGCCAGCTAGCCAGGGCAGTTTTCAGTTTGGAGGTGTTGCTAGGGATGAGCTGGGCAAACAGGGAGGCAAAGCCACCCAGAAGGAAGTAGACCAAGGGTCAAAGAAACGAATTGGAAAACACGTTCCCTCAGGTGTGGAATGCTGATAGGAAGAGATAGCAGCAAATCCACACGCATGTATTTCAGTGAAAAATCACAATCCTGAGACAACCAGACTATTTAAATACATCTGTTTACCACAAAAAATACATGTTTTTACAACACACACAAAAAACCCTTGGGTGCTCCAAGAAAAGAAAAATTACAGGCACAATCACCAACAGCAAGGATGTCTAAACACCTCAACAGGTCCTTGTTGAAAGGGCGGCTCTTGAATGATTCAACTGCCTCTTAGCCAAAACGCAAAGTAACAGCCATAAATACGCTGTAATTAACATCACACACAACGCAAAGCAAACTTTGAAAAGATTCCATTTAGCGTCTCAAAGGAGTCATAGATATTCTTCCCCGTGAATGAAGACATTGTCAAATTGTTTAGCTAGAGCCAGCTGTGCAGCCTCTGAGTTGTAAAATACCTAGAGATTGCTCTGTGTTCCCTGGAGGAAGGGTGGCTCCTTGGGCAGAGCCACATCCCTCCCAAGAGGTCTTGGCGACAGTGTAAGTGCCCGTCCTGCACCCCTGCGACGCTGGATGTGGTCCACAGACCACCGCCCATCTGTGAGCTGTTTGCTGCCAGCCCACCAGGAGATAAGTACAGGAAGTGAGCGTGAGCATTAGAAATTTGTAGAGCAATTTGACCTTCCAGAACATCTGAGGCAGTGGTCAGTTCCACACAGCTGGACCAATAGGGATGTTGCAAGCTTGACTGTTTGTGGCAAGAGATGCGAATGGTCCTGCATAGTAAACCCACTTACGGATCTGAAACAGAGTGGACATGACCTGGCCCCGCACCACAGGGAGTTTGAGAACCATGCTCCCGAGGCAGAGTTCTCCAACCGGGTCACCCAGGGCCCCAGCCTTGAGAGGCAGGGAGCCTGGGGACTGGAGGTCTGGGCTCTGGAGTCAGGGAGAAGGAGACCCAGGGTCCTCGCTTATCAGCCGTGTGCCTTTGAGCACCTTACCTTTTGTGTCGTTAGTTTCCTTAGTTCGGAAATGGGGCCAATAATATATACTTTACAGAGTATTTCTGAGAATGATATAAAACAAGACACATGAGGTGAGACTCTGAACAGTCAGATGGTTTTCAAACCTCTTTCGCAATCTCAGACTCTCCTCTCTTCCCCTCCCCTCTTTCCTCCTCCTCTTCTCCTCCTCCCTCCCCTCTCCACTTAGGAACATTATTTGCAAACATTACTCTGGGAAGGGAAGTGAGGGAACATTACTAGCCCGCCAAGGTACAGAAGGTACAAGGAACAGAAAAGATTAGGAGCTGTGTTCCTTACCATCTGATGGGCCCTCATCAGGAATCCACCCTCCAGGGACCTAGGTAGGCCCCTATGAGGCGTGTGCACCCCAGAGCTCTGTGGCAACTCTTCCAATCTGGCTATTTTGATAGGTGCTAGAGGGCTTATAAATTAGCATCCGGGATATTAGAAGCAATTTTTCATTGGTGAAGTAAGTGGTGTTCAATAACTGCAGAAAGGATATAAATATTGCACAGGCATGCCTGCCTTGCATGAACAAGAATTCAAGAATTTAGTGAGCCCAGCTGCCTAACCCCCCTGAACGTCTGCAAGGCCCAAGACTCCCATTTGTGTCCAGATACTTAGAAGGGGATTCCAGGAGTCCAGTGAAGCTACTTTGCCTCTCTCATCTACAATAGTATCTCATCTATCACTAGTTGAAGCTTCGTGCAAGGTAATGTGGAAATGCCTGGGAAACTGCTGCCTGGGCTTCCACAGCCTGCAGAACTCGTGCACGACTGCTTGCGTGCGTGCTTGCTTCTCGGTATTTGTCCTGGTGACAGAATTCCTCCGAGACCTGCCTGCTCCCATGTAGCATACTACCTGGCAGCAAGGTGGTGGGAAGGAGACTCAGGAAAGAAATGGAGACCACCCCAATGAGAACACACAGAGGCTGCTTACTCAGAAGAGTTTGCTCTTCAAGGGAATCAACCGCCAGCACCGTGCTAGGCAGAGTCCACAGGCAGGCAGAGGAGTAGGAAGGCTGAGTAGTGGGAAAAAGGGAAGGCTTCAGATGGGCCCTGGTTTCAGTTATCAGCACAAGGAAACTGTAGGTGGGCTGACGAAGCTGGGAATCTTCCGTGATTAGTTTGAGGATCATATTGGACTTTATTTGGTTGGTCCAGAGTTAGTGCAAAAGCGGGGTAGGGGTGGGGTTGAGGGAGTTGGCAGTCATTGACCAAGTCCTGAGCGTTCTGGACTGGTTGTGCAGAGGTCGTGGGCCACGTGGCCTGGCTTTGTGTGTTGTAGAGTCTGTCCGTCAGGGCCTGTAGAGCTCAGCTACCTCTGCACTGAGATGTTAGGGGTGTCTGCCAAACACAACCTCACAACTGGGAAAAGCCCGATTGGTGTGGGTCTGCTCGCCCAGGCAGGCATGCACTGGGTATCTCCAGCCCAGGAAAGGTCTTGGATACCTTGTGGGGGGATGTTGAACCAATTCCTCATAAGTTTGCCTAAAGAGCTGTACAAACACATCTTATCCCCTGATGGGTCGGGTGGTTACTGACACCCCACCCATAACTGGAGCTTTGGACACAGTGCCTGATGCACAGTGAGCACTCAGGAAACAGATTCTGCTTAAGAGGCCACATTTGCTAAGGAGGTAGGATCTAGACCAGGAGCAACTTTGCTCTCCAGGGAATACAGTGGGGCCTTGACTTACGAATTTAATTCGTTCCGAGACGGAGCTCGTTAAGGAGCTCGTTAACTCAAATTACTCTATCAACTCAATGCAAAAAATAGGCCGAGAGACAGCTGGTATCTCAAAAAACTCGTTAGTTGGGACACTCGTAAGTCAAGGCCCCACTGTACTTGACAATGACTGGAAACATTTCTGATCGCCACACCATGAGTGAGGATGCAGCATGTACAGAGTCAGGAGGAAGTGGCAGAATCAGGGCCCGCTGGGCTCCAGGTGCACCGCTCTCTTCATCCCTCTGCTGTGCTGCCACCAGAACACTCCTCTGTGTTCACATAGCTTGGACCCTTTCTGCCACTTTCTCATGACTATGGAAACGTGGATTGACTTCTCTAACCGTGGATACCTCGGAGGATTCATTGGATTCATTGTGAATAGACCAAGGCCAATGTTGTCTCACACGTTCCTAGGTTCCAATGAGGAAAGTCAGGTGAACTAAGAAAGCTGAGGTGAGGAGAGTTGACCTGCTCTTAGCTAGCTGCCAGGTTAAAAAAGAAGGAAATGTCAACATTCTGTCACAAATACAGATATTTATTAGCAAGCAAATCTGGAAGTGTTCATAGTGCCTGTCTGCAGGTTCCACACTGTTCCAGTTCTCAGTCCTTTAACGCTCCAACCTCCGGTTGCCCTGAAGGCAAACACATGGTGACAGCTGGGGCCGGATCCAGCTCAAGCAGGCAGGCACCAGACTCTTGTTCATGGCTGGACACCAGGCAAAATCAGGGATTTAGTCCTCCTGAGTTATTTCTAAGGATTCCAGTCTCTCTGCATCTTTATACCCAACTCATACAAAGGCAGAGAGCATTTCTAAAATACTTTGATATGTTTTTTATTAATATTTTTTAGAGAGAGAGAGCAAGTGAGAGGGAGAGAGAGAAACATCGATGAGAGGTGACCATCGATCGGCTGCCTCCTGCACGTCCCCTACTGGGGATCAAGCCTGCCACCTGGGCATGTGCCCTGGCCCATGTGGCTCAGTTGGTTGAGACTTGTCTCATGCACCTGAGTGATTGTTTAACCAGTAAATAAATAATACTTCTGAAACTCACATTAATTCATGTATTTTATCCAGCCCCAATACTTTGAAGATCTTTATTTCCCCATTTCTAACAGTTACCATGCTCCTTAGAAAGCTACCAATTTCACCAATAAAAAAACATTTCTGACATTCTCTAAGCCAATGGTTCTCAGCCTTCCTAATGCCACGACCCTTTAATACAGTTCCTCATGTTGTGGTGACCCCCAATTTCATTGTTACAAATTGAACATAATTAAAGCATAGTGATTAATCACAAAAATAATATGTAATTATATATGTGTTTTCCGATGGTCTTAGGCAACGCAACCCCTGTGAAAGGGTCGTTCGACCCCCAAAGGGGTCACAACCCACAGGTTGAGAACCACTGATATAGCAGAAGCCCCTGTTAGAGCTCTGGGGCGGCTTCCTGATTAGGGTGCTAGGTGGCCACTCCTGTGTGCTCGGCCCACATTAGCATGCCAGCTGCACCTGAGTAACTGCTTAATCGCGAGCACACACACACACACACACACACACACACACACACACGCACACAGGAATGCATTCTCAGGTTCAAAGGTCTAAAGTAAATGACAGACAACACGAGAGAGCTCAGAGAGCTCGCATGTACAAAGCACTTAGCACTCTTCCTGGAATATTATAAATAGGCAATATATGTTTGCTAATCATTTTTAAAAGCCTCCTCCAGGGCCTTGAAGAAAGGGAGGCTTGTTAATATGTAAGGGTAGCACAGGAAAGGGAGGCTATGGCATTTGTTGAGTAACCACTGGGTGGCAGGCACTTCCTGAGCTTTGAGGCATTTAACTGGCACACCCACCTGGCCAGGTGGCTTGATTATCACTGATCCCCATATAAGGAAGAGGAGCTCAGGGGGCCGCTGAGGCTGGCCCAAGGCCACACAGCTGGTAGGACTTAGGGCCAAGACCAAAGCTCTCCTGGACGGGAGAGGCTGATCCAGCGGGGGCCCTGCCCCCCACCAATGACAGAGAGATACTCAGGCTCAGGAGGTCAGAAAATAAAGCCAAAGGAGTAGGAGGCAAGTGGGGCTTAACTTCCATCTCTTCAGAGAGAACTTCCCAGGACACCGTATCCAATATTGCTCCCTCTACTGTCAACCGTAGGCATTTTCCCTTACATCCTCCTTTATCTTTGTCTTAGAATTTGTCACTCTCTAAATCAGTAGTTCTCAACCTTGGCTGCACATTAGAATCACCTGGGAATCTTTTTAAGATCCTGATTTCTGGGCCCCATCCTCCGGAAATTCTGTTTCTTTGTTATGGGGTGGGGCCACAACATTAGTAACAAAGAAACAGAATTTCCAGAGGATGGGGCCCAGAAATCAGGATTTTAAAGATTCCCAGGTGATTCTAATGTGCAGCCAAGGTTGAGAACCACTGCTCTAAATCATCTTATTTGTCCATATGTTCACTAGTCCATTGTCCAAGTCTTCACTGTCATGGGAATTCCTTGAGGGCAGGAGCCTTCTTTTCACATGAGCACAGTCCCTGAAATGCATATATTACATTCCCATAAATATCCACAGAATGAATGAATTTACTTGTCCCTCTCTTGTTGCCTCTCAGTCTACTTCCTCTCTCAGTTCTCCCTTTTGTCTCCTTTGGTCTATTTATTTCCACCCTTCCTCCAGCCCCACCTCTCCCAGAGGTTCTCAACCTTTCTGGCCCTTTAAATACAGTTCCTCATGTTGTGACCCAACCATAAAATTATTTTCGTTGCTACTTCATAACTACAATGTTGCTACTGTTATGAATCGTAATGTAAATATCTGATATGCAGGATGGTCTTAGGCGACCCCTGTGAAAGGGTCGTTCAACCGCCAAAGGGGTCGCGACCCACAGGTTGAGAACCGCTGCTCTAGGCCCCTGCCTTGGTCTGTCACAGTTTCCCCTAGATGGCGCTGGAGAAGAAGGGTTAGCCTTTCCATTCCTTTTGGAGGATATTGGGCTGAAATAATCCAGCCTCAGTGGGAACCATTAAAGGCAATCAACCTTTCTCTTACCTGATGCTGCTAAATATGTAGCTCTCATGCATTATTATGTTTTCCAATTAAAGTTTACAGTCAATATTATGTTGCATTACTTCAGGTGTAAGCTCTGATGCATTATTATGCCCACATTTTCTCTTTCTCATCAAAGATGGTCTGCTGGCCACTCCACTCAGGAAGGGAGTGAATGGGGGAAGGGGAGAAAATGCCACCTTATCTGACAGGCATTGGTGCTGATATGTGGGAGCCCAAGTGAGAAACCCTCCAAGGGACGAAAAGAAGAGAAAAATAAGATTGCCTCAGACAGGCAAGCAGGTAAGCAACTAACCTTGGACCAGGGCTGCAAGACTTGCTGGGGCAAACCTCAGGTGGAGGCGCTACCATATCTAAGGAAGAGCTCTCTCTCTCTTGACATGAGACAACCTGGAATTAGAGTAAATGTTTATTTAGCCTCAATACTTGCCAAACACTTTGCTGAGAGATTTCCTTGAATTATCTCCTGTAATCCTCCCAACAGCCCTTTCCTTTGCTACCATTGGTCTTATCAAAAGTAGATTATAGAGACCCGTGGGAACTGGAACCATGTCTTTTGTTTCTCATAATTCTTGAGCTTCATATTTTGTCCACGCATCACAGTACAGAACTAAGTACTGGGAGAAACAACCGACACTGATTCCTGCCTCTAGGCAGGGCTTTCCCCCTCCTGGAAAGTCTCCTCCCTTAGCTTCTAACCTACAATAGCTACATCACGTGTTCCTTGCCCTGAATCTCAGACTCTTCGGTTCCCTCTGTGAGGAGTGCCTCTTTTATCTTTCTGTGACAGACACCACTTACTTTAAAGCAATATTGCTTAGTGGCTGGGCAAAAGGACTTTCAAAAATAAGAAACCCACATCTGAATTCAGGTGCTGCCACAAAATAGCCACTTGGCACTGGGCAAGTTAATGTTTTGTGTCTGTTTCTCTTTAGTGACACAGGTCTAAGAATAGCTATCTTAGAATCATTGTAAGAGTTATTGTAAAGAGGTGAAGCGTAATTAAAGACAAAGTACAGAACCTGGGAGGGTAAGTCAGGCTACAGAGACTCTTTGGGGAAGAAGATAGTAATTGCTGACCAGATGAGCACTGGTAGGGTTGTTTGTTTGTTTTTTGTTTTTTTGGTTGCAAGCAAAAGAAATTGCATTTGGCTAGCTTATGAAAAAGGAAAGGAAAGGAAAGGAAAGGAAAGGAAAGGAAAGGAAAGGAAAGGAAAGGAAAGGAAAGGAAAGGAAAAAGGAATTTATGAAGATACTGGGGTGCTAAGCCGGTAAAAGAGTAATCAAAACACTCAGCCTGGGGAAGGATGGGCCTATAGGCATCTCAACTGTTGAAATTCATTTAAGAGCCTTATTCTGGGCGTTGCACTAGGATATTTAACTCCAATGCTTTCCATCTGATCCAAGTCTCAGTTCACTTAAAATTCAAGTTCCAGGATAGGAAATGTGGGTCATATCTTCTCTTTGGGGAGGAAGTGGGGTAAGCACAGTGATTGATAGCCACCAAGATCCTATAGAATGGGACAGAGGTTGAAATCTGAATTAGTTTCTATTGCTGCTGTAACACATTGATACATACTCTTAGTGGCTCAGTATAACACATCTTTATTGGTTTACAGTTCTGGAGGTCAGAGGTCCCAAATCCATCTCAGTGGTTAAAATCAAGGCGTCAGCAGAGCTGGGTCCCTGCCCTCTGTGGTGACAGTCTTACACAAGGTAATCAGAGACACTGTCCCATCACCTTTGCCATATAAAGCAACCTGATGAGTGGAGTGATGTCCCATCATAGATCCAGGTCTCAGGGGAAAAGATTAAATGTTTTAATCTAGACCACAACTGAATTCCAAAGATGCCAGAAATTAAATGCAGGCTGAATTAATCACTTAATCAGCCAGGCAGGCCACGTAGACTTGCTTTGCAGATTTAAGGGGCTTAGACGATGCATCTGGATCCCATTTCTAACGCTTGCTGCATTTAGAAATTCTTCTTATCTTAGGATTACTAGCAAATTTACAGAATCTTTTTGCTAAAAAATACCACAAAGGAGCAGGCATATGTGGAGTTGTTGGGAAGGAAACAAGTCATAATATCATCTAGATAGGACAGTAGTTGAATTCACCAATCAGCCAGTTGCCCTGGCTTATTAGTTTGTTTGTTTTTAATCTTCCACTGCAGTATAGATCTGCAGGACAGCATGAAATGTGTAAAAGGAAAGAAGGGAGTTTGGAGGGAAGAATACTAAAGCAAGCACAAGCCCTAACCAGTTTGGCTTAGTGGATAGAGCATTGGCCTGTGGACTGAGGGGTCCCAGGTTTGATTCCAGTCAAGGGCATGTACCTTGGTTGCAGGCACATCCCCAGTAGCGGGTGTGCAGGAGGCAGCTGATCAATGTTTCTCTCTCATCGATGTTTCTAACTCTCTATTCCTCTCCCTTCCTCTCTGTAAAAATTCAATAAAATATATTTAAAATAAAAAAAATAAAGCAAGCACAAAATTGAAAGGGATCAGGTAGAAAGCAGTGTATGAAGTTCCAGCTGGCTAGCACTGATGGATCACAGCTCCATTTGCGGCTAGAGTTGTGGAGGTGGGGTGTGTGTGTGTGTGTGTGTGTGTGTATGGGGGCGGGGAGGGCTGAGCAGGGGAAGGGGGAGGGGCATATTCCCCAGATGTTTATTTGTCATCAGTTTTAGGGTTGGCCAACCTAGAGTTAACCAAGCCTGAACATGTAGATAATTCAACTTTTTTCTTATTTGTAATTTTGATTCAAGTAATACATGCACACGTTTTGTTTTAACATCAGGTTTTACAGAGGGATTTGGAATGAAAGGCAGCAGTCTCTGGCCTAGGCTTCCCCACCCCTGTTTTCAGTTGTTTGCGTAGTTTCTGCCCTACTTACACATAATGTGCTTATGTCACTTTGCTTTGTGTCCTAATTTGAGAGATCTCTTGACTTCAGTGGAGGAAGTCTTAGCTCACCTATAAAATCAGACCAAACCCTTACTTCCATTAAGTTTTACCACTGTTCCTTTTTCCTCTACTGACTATTTTTATCACTCCCAATGACATTCCACACCTTTATTTCTTGCTCCATGCCTGTAAACAACAGCACCTCTTAACTTTCTCCCTTGCATTGAAAGGATTGAACAGAAATGTTGACAGGTGAAAATAGTTACACAGGATGGTAATAGATGGGCCATAAAAAAGGTCTTTCCTGTGTAAATAAGTTGAAGAAATCCTGAGTAACTAAGTAGAACAAGTTTCTCTAGAATGGATCATCTCAGAAGCTTTGATGTGCAGACATGTGCTGTGCCGCTTCAAAAGGGCATGCAACGTGTAACATTTCAAAAACATTTGATCATGTGATTTTTCCTAGTTTTCCTAGTTTCCATAAGGATTTTTCCTAGTTTCTCAGGATGCTAAGAAACTTGGAAAAATCCTTGGCAAGTAGAATGGGGAAACCGAGACAGAGAGCTGAACAAACTGGCAAGCAATTTACAGCCAGATTCAACAGGCCACCTCCCTACAGATAAACATCTAGGCCTCAGTTTTATTTCAGCTCCAGGCCCAGAGAGCAGCAAAACCAGGTGGGTGACGCCAGGACCCGCTGCAATGACTAAGGACCCCCTACCCTGACACTGACCAATCAGTAGAGAACACAACCCTAAAGGGAGCACCTGGGAAATTGATGAATATTCTGCTGAGACCCTCCCCCAAGGCCTCCCTAAGATTCCCACCTGTAAGAGAGAGATAAAGCCCTCATGACAAAAGACCCAGCAAGCTCTCCCTCCTAGGAGCACATCTGAGCCATTCCCTTCTCCCTATTCTTCCCCCACAGGCTTACATCTCCTAAACTCTAAGGGTCCCCACAAGACCTGCAACCAGGGGAGCAATGGGCAGTGGCAGCTCATCCCAGGCTAACCCCTGAACCTGTCTCCAAGGCCTCTTTTTCTCTAACTCCCCAGAGAGCCAAAGCAGCCCCCAGCTGTAATAAACGTACCCTCATCATCACCTGCTCTCCTGTTGTGAAATCTTTCCTGCATGAAGTCAAGAAGCCACACACTGCAGGCTGGCCCAAGGGGGACCCACTCAGGACTAGGTCCCCCTTCCTGTAACAATAGCAACTCCCCGCCCCCCCCCTACACACACACAGGACATCTACTAATTTGTTAGGGAAATGCTTGTAAAAAGGCAGAAGAGGTAATTTCCTGTTTGATGTGGAAGAAGGAGCGCCAAAGTCTCCTTTTAGCAAAATAGGACTGATGAGCCCGCACACTTGCTGCACTCAGTGCCGGCACAGAGCACCCCATGAGCTCGGTGCTAATAGTATCTCCCTTTTAGCAACATTATCCCATCTCCTCCCTGGACTGCCACCCTGCCGGAAATGAGAGCAGTGCAAAAGGACTTTTCAAAGAGCTTGGGCATTTGAACTTGATTCAGTCCTTTCTGCAAACATTATGCTCTCTTACCTCTGCAGAGCGGTTTACAATACACCAACAGCATTTATGTTCATTATCTTGTTTGAGTCTCACCCAACCCTGACAGGTATATACAAGTTGAGTGTGCTGGTCAACTTACCATAGCTAATTAATCAGGAGTTTGCCTTATTACTGGCTATATCTAAGTGACTAGGGTTTCCAGATTTAGCAAATAAAAGCATAGGACTCCCAGTGACATTAGAATCTTATGTAAAGAATGGCAAATTCTTATAGTACTAGAGGCCCGGTGCACAAAAATTTGTGCACTCAGGGGGGAGGGTGGGTCCCTCAGCCCGGCCTGTGCCCTCTCGCAGTCTGGGACCCCTCAGGAGATGACCACCTGCTGGCTTAGGCCCGCTCCCCGGGGGATTGGGCCTAAGATGGCAATCAGACAGCCCTCGGGGGATGTCCACTTGCCAGCGGGGAGCAGGCCTAAACTGCAGTCGGACATCCTTAGCGCTGCTGAGGAAGCAGGAGAGGCTCCCACCACCACCGCTGTACTGGCAGCCATCAGCCTGACTTGTGGCTGAGCAGAGCTCCCCATGTGAGAGTGCCCTGACCACCAGAGGGCAGCTCCTGCATTGAGCGTCTGCCCCCTGGTGGTCAGTGTGTGTCATAGTGACCAGTCATTCCCAGTCCTTCTGCTGTTAGGGTCAGTTTGCATATTACCCTGTTACTATATAGGATAGAGGCTTGGTGCACGGGTGGGGGCCGGCTGGTTTGCCCTGAAGGGTGTCCCGGATCAGGGTGGGGGTCCTGCTTGGGTGCCTGGCCAGCCTGGATGAGGGGATGGCTGTTTGCAGCTGGTCACACACCCTTCAGGGTGGGGGTCCCCACTGTGGTGCCTGGCCAGTCTGGGTGAGGGGATGAGGGCTGTTTTCAGGCTGGAGGGTGACTGAAGCTCCCAACCTCTCCTTTTATTCTTTTTTTTTTTATTCTGGGATTTATTTACCTTCTATGGCTGTCACTGGAGCTGAGAGCCGGCTTTAGCTCTGAGGCTCGGCTCCAGCTCTGAGACCTCGGCTGCTGAAAGCAGGTTTCTGGGCTTTGTTTAGCTTCTATAATTGCAACATAGTTGCTTAGAGTGCAAGCTCAGAGGCCGGCAGCGGCAGGCGGGGAACCTTGGCTTCCTCCTTCACTGGTGCAAGCAAGCCTCCTGTTTGCTTCAGCTGCCTGGCTGCCGGCCGCCATCTTGGTTGGCAGTTAATTTGCATATTGTCCTGATTAGCCAATGGGAAGCGTGTCAGAGTTACAGTTAATTACCATGTTTGTCTATTATTAGCTAGGATAAGTATATACCAAGCAATATTTGAGACATACTTATACTAAAACATTATTCATTGTTTATCTGTAGTTTTATCTGCATATTATCTGGCAACCTTGCAAGTGAGAACAGAACTGGTAACACAGGATTAAGTGAGAGAAGAGCAGGGGAGGCTGAGGGACCAGGCATTGTGAGAGTGAGTACACACCATCTCTGAGCTTCCCGACTGGTATGTGAAATGGTTTAAGGTGGACTACAAGATACTGATTTCTCAGCCCTCTGCACAGCAAGCCCGGGGTGGCAGGAAGACAAGGTCAGGCACAGCAGTCTCTTCCAGCGCTCCTGGAATGGTGGCTCGAGTGTGATGAGGACTAACGGTGGAGCCATGGCTTTCTCAGGTGGCATCCAGAATGGTTCCATCTGGACCTCTCCATCAATAGCCAACTATAAAGCACTCAGCTGCCTGCCATGAACAAGGAACCCATGGACCCACTAGAGTTCATGCTCCAAATGGTCACATAGCAGGGCTCACAGCTCAGGTGTGATTTGTTGAGGTGAAATTGGTTATAGGCCCCTGGCAGGAACAGCTCCAGGCACTGTATCCCCAACTCTCTATTTCACATATAGCAGATAGGCATTGCTTTCTGGCAGATGGGCTCTTACTACCAGCCCAGCTAGCATTCCATGACTGCTTTGCCATGCATGTTCTGTAAAATGGAGCTCCATTGTTATTTTCAAATGCTTGCCATGCAAAAGAGAGCTTGCATTTGAACTCTGTCTGCATTGTTATAAAATAAAATTTAACATACCATCTATCTATATATATAAAAGGCTAATATCAAAGTGTCCCCTCGGGAGTTTAACCAGGAGTCCAGGCCTTCGATCACTCGCTATGATGTGTGCTGACCACCAGGGGATGGTGTGGAATGAAGGAAGGCCCCAGCCAGCAGCCGGCAGCCTGGGAAGGAAGTGTCCGGCTGGCAGCCAGAAGAAAGGCCCCAGCCAGCAGCCAAAAGGCCCTGATTGGCCCTGATTGCTGGCCAGGCCTACGGACCCTACCCATGCATGAATTTTGTTCACTGGGCCTCTAGTTTGTCAATAAAAGAAAAGGAAGCCTATTAAAGTCTTTAAATAAACTTTAATTCTTGCAAATGTTAAATGGTCATTAAAAAAAAAAACGGTTTCAAATTTTTATCACCTCTGCATGAAACTCCGTTTTCAATGGTGATGATGAGAATTTGAACAGAGCACATTAAAAAGTCAATTAGGATTTGCTTATAACCATTTCAACATAAAACATATAGAAAAAGCTCTGCTAACTTCCACTCTACCTGGGATAGAGAAAGTCGCTAGGGAACCTTCGCTCCCACCTTAACAACAAGAACAAGCCAGATAATCTACAAAGTCATAATTTTTAAAGCCTGTAGGAGCATTCAGGTTGTAAAGAAACCTAATAAACCAAAGTCCAGAAAGTGTCAATGACCTGCTAGGAGAGCCACTTTCACCCTCAGCAGCACAGTGAATGGAAGAGGAAACGGATTAAAATAAACAGCTGAAGCTTTGGTGCAATTTCAAGGGATTTAGAATCCTGAGGATTTCAGATACCAGTGCAATCTGCACCTGCCCACTGGCTTCCTGGGCCTTCACTGAGTGCTCACAGGTCAGCCTGGGGGCAGGGTAAGGAAGCTGAAGGCCAAGGCACAGAAGTCTGACCAGGAGGACTGAGGGGATTCCCTTGCACTCAGTTCCGGGTACTGATTATGAGACGGCAAATGTACCCCTGAGGCAGGAAAACATATTTTCCCCAAGACACGGGTGGGCAGAGCCTGTTGGAGTCTTAAGAATAACTGAGAAATATTCCACAGACACTATGGGCCTTACCTTACTAGGTTAGGTCTTTCTCTGACTGGGGAAAGGGTTGGAGAGCTAAGGAAGACACGTCACCTCAGACAGTTCCTGGGCCCACTGAATTCCACAGGCAGAACTGGGATGCTGGGAGAAACCCCCAGGGCAGGCTCTGAGTACAGGCAGGGGCCATGGCCATTTGGGAGAGAGCAGGAGAGTGGAGGCAAGCACGAGACAAAGGCAAACAGGGCCTGCTGAAGTGGAGGGTGGGACAGAACTGATAAAATTCCCCCCAGTGCTTACATCTCAAGTCCTGTTAAAGAGAAGGTTCTGATTCCTCCATCAAATAATGTGAAGCCCACAGTGAACTGAAGCTAACTAAAGGAACAGAGCTCCTCGATATAGGTCAGCTACGGACTAGAGTGTATCAAACCTTCCCACTAATGGCCTGCCAGACAAAAGTGGTCTACCCTTTCCTAGATATGATTATTAATTTCTTCAGACTCTACTATCCTGTATAATAAGAAGCTAATATGCAAATTGTCCCCTCAACTGGGAGTTCGATCAGGAGTTCGACCAAGGGGCGGAGCCAGCCGGCCAACCACCCACGGCTGCTCCCCCGGGCCAGCCCCTGCCCCTGATCGCCCCTCCCAACCCCGATCAGGACGGGATGGGCCGGTTGGACCCCACCCATGCATGAATTCATGCACTGGACCTCTAGTTTATTGATAATTCATGATGCCTGAATTCAATCAAAATCAGATTATAGAATGCATGAAAAAATTGACTCTTTATTAAGAGAAAACAGTAAATAGAATCAGACCTATTATATAGAATTGTTGAAATTATCAGGCATATGTTTTTAAAATAATAATTATAAATATATAAAATGCTAGAGTGGAAAAAGTGAACAACCCATTGGAACAGATGGACAATTTCATAGCCAAATGGAAATGCTGTAAAGGGAAAATAGATCAGATAAAGAACATTTTCAGTGGCTTTATTAACAGACTGGATATAGCAGAGGAAGGAATCAGTAAAACTGAAGACAATTAGATCATTTATCTTTTTTTTTTTTAAATATATTTTATTGATTTTTTACAGAGAGGAAGGGAGAGAGATAGAGAGTTAGAAACATCGATGAGAGAGAAACATCGATCAGCCGCCTCCTGCACATCTCCCACTGGGGATGTGTCTGCAACCCAGGTACATGCCCTTGACCGGAATCGAACCTGGGACCCTTCAGTCCGCAGGCCGACGCTCTATCCACTGAGCCAAACCGGTTTCGGCGGATCATTTATCTTGAATGCAAATACAGTTCAAAACAAATTACCTGATTTATTTAATTTTACTGATATATATATATATATATATATATATATATATATATATATATATAATGTTCAAATATATATATAAAACCCTAATATGCAAATAGACCGAATAGTGGAACAACTTTACAACCAAACAACCACTCACTATGACATGTGCTGAACACCAGGGGGTGAACGCAGAACATGGTGGGCATCAGCCTCAGCGAGATGGTGAGCAGGGGCCCCAGACCAAGGTGGGGCACCAGTGACTGTAATCGGGGCAAGCCTCTGGTGGTTACTGAAAATTCTTTGTTCCCGTGTGCCATGGTCCTGCCAGGTGCTTGCACCTGCTGCTGGCACTGGCACTGGCCCCGCTCGTACCCGCTGCAGGTACCAGAGCCACCTTTCATACCCATTGCTGGTGCCCGGTGCCGGTCCTGATCACTCAGTGCCCTCAGTGGGTGCAAGTGGTGGCTGCTGGCCCTGATTGCCCCTGAGGGCTTCTCCACCTCCCTCTCCTGAGGGACGATTAGGGCAGCAGAGCTGCCGCTAGCACCCGCTGACAGCTCCAGCCCCGCTCACACCCACTGCTGGTGCTGGCCACAATAGCTCTGCACCGTGAGCCATCATACGGGAGCAGCGGCAGCGGGAGCGGGGCTGCTGGCAGACAGGATGTGGCGGGGCGGGGGGGGGGGGCAGAGAGAATGGGCTGAGACCCACCCCTGTGCCCACCACAGCTTTGTGAGCCACAGTTCCTTTCAAGGTGCATGAATTCGTGCACTGGGCCCCAAGTAAATACATAATTTGAGTCCCAGGAGAAGTATTTAAATGGGGAAGAATTTTCTAAAATATAGGAAAGACAACTAAAATTCAATAAGCTCATCAAACCCAAAGAAGGATAAATACAAATACCAATAAACATACCCTTAGACACACCACAATCAAATTTATGAAAACCAACCATAAAGAGAATATCTTAAGAGCTGCCAGGGAAAATAAGACATATCACATAAAGGGGGACAATGATAGAAATTACAGCTTCTCACTAGAAACAATGGAAATAAGATGACAGTTGAGTGACATCTTTAAAGTGTCAAAAGAAAAAAGATATTTCAATCTACAATTCTAGGTCTAGTGAAATTATTTTCCAAAAATTAAAGGCAAAAATGAAGGAAGTTGTCTCAAATATAAAGAATCCCTACTAAATAAGGAATTTCTACTATAAGAAATACTAAAATAAATTGTTTAGGCCAAAATGGCACAATACCAGATAGATACCTAGTTCTTCAGGAAAGAATGAAGGACATCAGAAAGAGAAAACATGTCAGGAAATATAAAGAACATTACACTCACACACACACACACATGCTTGAGCACGCACACATGAACAGCGCATACAGACATATACATTTTAATGAAAACATAAGTCCCAGGATGGAAGAAAATATTGATAAAATAAATATTTTATTGATATTTTAAAAACAATTGACCTTTTAAACTAAAAATAATAATAATTCAATATTTAGAAGTAAAATATATGACAAGAGCACAAAGGGTGAGAAAGTAGTAATTAAAATATATTATTTTAAGAGTCTTACATTGTAGTAGAATATCGTTTTATTATACTAGAAGCCCATTGCAGGAGGATTCCTGCAAGAATAGGGCTTCCTCAGGCTGATCGTGTCACCAAGCCCCACCGCCCAGGGCCACACACAGGGGTCCCGGCTGGGGGCAGGGCTTAGGCGGCACACGGGGGCCCGGATGGCAGCTCACACTGGCCCGCTCTGCCTGCAGTATGCAAATTAGCCGCCATCTTTGTTGGCGGTTAATTTGTATATCACGCTGATTAGCCAATGGGAGGCATAACAAAGGTACAGTCAATTACCATGTTTGTCTATTATTAGATAGGATGTCACAACTTAGAGATGCATATTAAAATCTCTAGGTCAAGAACTAAAAAATAATGTAAAGAGACACTACTAATGATTATAATTAACACAAAAAATAAAAATAAATACCTAAAAATACTTAATTCACACACAAAAAAAGAGGCATAAAAAGAAAAACAGAAAACCAAAGGGCAGATGGAACAATATAAATCAAATATCTCTACAGTAGATGAAAAGCCACATATATCAATAATTGCATATGAACAGAAGAGACAAACTAAGAGACAAAGATTGCCAGACTGACCAAAACAAGACCAAAGTATATGTTGTTAAAAAGCAACACACTTTAACACAAAGACAGAAAAGTTGAAAAGAAAAGAATGAAAAATGGAAAAAGATATAACATACAAATTCTAATAATTAAAAACCTATCGTTACTAAATTTATAAAAAAGGACTTGAGCACTGCCAATACAGAGAGACATTTCATAATGATAAAAGTGTGATCAAGGAAATATAACTATTTTAAATGTGACAGAACTAAAGAAAAGCATAGATAGATCCACAATTGTTTTTGAATTTAACACCCATTTCTCAGCAGTTGATAGGGCAAGTAGATTAAAAAACCAGCAAAGACTCGGAAGATACAGCTCAACTTAACTGACAGTTATAGAACACTATACCCAGCAACAGAAAAGGATTGTGTACTCTTCTCAAGTAATCATGAAAAATTCATCAACAGAGACTATTTTCTGGGCCATAAAACACGTCTAAATAAATTTCAAAAGTCAAAATCATGCAGAGTATATTCTCTGGTTACAATTGTTTCATTTTTATTTTTTCCAGGTTCTTTTTCTTTTTAAAAAAATATTTTATTTTATTGAATTAGAGAGAGAGGGGAAGGGAGAAGGATAGAGAGATAGTACATAAATGATGAGAGAGAATCATTGATCGGCTGCCTCCTGCACACCTCTACTGGGGATCAAGCCCGCAACCCAGGCACGTGACTTGACCAGGAACCAAACAGGTGACCTCCTGGTTCATGGTTGACGCTCAACCTCTGAGCCACACCAGCCTGGCATGGTTACAACAGTTTTAAATTATAAATCAATAACAAAATATTCCAATAGAATTTTCTGCAATGATGAAGTGTTCTATATCTGTACTGCCCAATGACAGTCATTATCCAAGTGTAAATATTGAGCACTTGAACTTATGGCTAAAGTGACTTAACAGATGAATATTTATTTTAATTGATTTAAATTTAAATGTCAGCCACTACTGTATTGGGTACTACAAATCTAGAAAATCTCCAAATATACATCACACACAAAATTATTTCAGGTGGATCATCCAAACTGAAAAGCTGAAACTATAAAGCTCCTAGGATAAAGCATAAGAGAATATTTTCATGGCATCGGTATGAGTAAAAGCTTCATAGAAAGAATAGAGAAAGCAGTAACCATAAAATATTGATAAATTGGACTTCATTAAAATGAAAAATATCTGCATGCAAAAAAATACCATTAAGAAAATGAAAACGTAAGTCCCAGACTGGGAGAAAACATTTGTAAAATAAAATCTGGCAAAGGAGTTGTATCCAGAATATATGAAGAACTCTTACAACTCAAAATAAAAAGACAAATGACCCAAATGAAAACTGGGTAAAGGCTTGAACAAACACTTCACAAACAAGGTTTATAAATGCCCAATAAGCACAAGAAAAAAAGTGTTCAACATTAATATGTATCAAGGAAATGCAAATTTAAACAGCAAGTAGGTATCCACTACAAACCAGCCAGAGTCAGAGGGGAGGGGGTTGCAGGGCTGGGTGAAAAGGGGGAAGGGATTAAGTAAAAACAGAAACACAATAAGCAAAAACAAAAAATTCATAGACACAGACAATAATATGGTGATTACCATAGGAAAAGGGGATTGTGGGGTAGAATAGGGTGAAGAGGGATGAATGGTGATGGACTGAGATTTGAATTGTGGTGGTGAATACATGATGTATTATACAATTGTACATCTAAAACCTATGTAATTTTATTAACCAATGTCACCCCAATAAACTCAATAAAAAGGGAAAAATTAACACCAGTAAACATTGGCATTGATGTATAAGCAACAGGAAGTTTCCTACATTGGTAGTAGGGGTGTAAAATGGTACAATTAGTTGAGAAAACTGGGAGACTTGTAAAATGCTAAACACACATCTACATATTACCCAGCCAGTTCACTCTAGGTATTGATCCCTGCAAAATGGAAATGTGTGCCTGCAAAAAGCCTTGTGTAAGGATCTTCATAGCTTTATTCATAATAGCCCCAATCTAGAAACAACCCAGGTATCCATCAGCAGGGACTGGACAAGCAAGCCATGGTATGTTCATGCAATGGCTATCACTCAGCAATTAAACGTAACAAACTATTGAGGTACACAACAAGCTGAATGAACCTGATAAACGTTACATTTAATAAAAGGAGCCAGACACAAAAAGAGCATATACTGTATTAATCCATTTATATGCGTGTTTAAAATGGGCAAAACTTTCTATAGAAACAGATAGCAGATGAAGGGGCTGTTGTGGTGTCCAGGCATTGACTGAGGGCAGGCACAAAGGAACTTTGCAGGGTGATAAACATGTTCTATGTTTTGATGGTGAGGCGGGGCAATAGGTTCATGTGTCAGAAATGATCAAAAGAGTACACTTAAAATCTGTGTGTCTTGCTGGATGCAAATTAACCCTCCATAAACATGTCCAATAAATAATCAAGCTATGTTCAGAAAAGCAGGCTTATGTTTCTCACTTAAAAGTTAAAATGCTTCAACATTTATAGCTTCTATGATACATCCATTTTCTGTTTCTTGCAGTATTTTATAGATACGAACTTTTTCACCAAGCCTTATCTAAATGCTCCAAAATAACCTGCTCTTTGTTTCAGCGTACCAAGCCGCTGTTCCCCTTGTCCACGTGTGCCACGTATGAAGTGCTGGGAAGCGCTGCTTTGCCTGGAATTGAGGCAGGGAGGGGGCTGGGGAGAGAGGCATGTTTGGGAAGCAGGATGCACAGAAATGTGACCAGCTGTCTATGTCACAGGGTTGCTGTGGGGATGAAAATGAAACAGAGTCTGTGAAAGTCAAATATTTATTGTTCCTGTTCTTGGAACAATAAATATTATTTCTTCTCCCCTCTTGGGCCCTATCATTCTGGGGAGGCATGGATCTTGTCTCTTCTATATGAAGACCCACAGGTGACACTGGGAAAATGTTTTTTTCCATGCCTCTATTTTCTATAAAGAAGGTTGGAATAGTCAAAGGATCCAGTTTGGGCTGCTCTTCAGCAATGAGCTCATTTATAAGGAAGAATATTCTGAGTGTTCGTAGGTATGGCTTTAAAGTCTATGCAGATAAGGAATTCAGAATTCATTAATTGATCTTTGCATGATCTTGTGAGTGTGAAAAGGACAGTGCTTGTAGAAAACTAAACATTTTTTTCATAATTAAGATGAGAGTAGAGGGCTTTTCAGAAATAGAAAAAGACTTTTTTTCTGGCCACCACCACCTGGCCAAGCAGGCACCAGCTTCAGAAAACCATGTGTTTGTCTGCCTGCCCAGGAGCGTGAGGAGGCAATTGGCCACTTGGGCACAAGCGTAAGCAGTGCCTATCCACCCTGGTGTGACTCAAGCAGCACAAAAGGCACACTTGAGAGAAAACATCACACTTCGCAGTCTGCTGCAAAACCCATGGAACGCCCACCACTGTATCCCCACTCGAAGGCCTTCTGGAACCATCTCTATTTTAACTAGATTAAGTCATTTTTCTTTGCAAAGTCTAATGTCTCAGCCAGCTCAGGATTTGGTCAACCTGGTTACCATGACTCCCAAGGAAGGCAAGAGACCAACAGATGTTGCTTTTTTACTTTGAGGTTGACATTTCAGCCATCTATCCATGGTCCCAGGCAAAGCTCACATCTTTCCCAACAGTAGCTTTCCTTTGCCCAATACTGGTTTTACAAAATGGAAAACGGGGATTTGGAAGCAATTTCCACACAGAACATTGTTATTGACATTAAGACTACTTATCTATACTTCCCCAACATGTTGCTATTTATCTGCAGTTATTCAAGACATAGTTACAGAAGTCTCTAGGACACACTTGATGTTGGAGTGACCATTTATCAAGTGCCAGGAACTGCATTTACATACATTTCTCTAATGATTACATATAATGTAGATATCACTTTCCCATCTTACCAATAAGGAAACCAAGACTCAGAGAGGTTAAATAATAACGAAAACAACAATAAAGGAAGCGTTAACATTCTATAAGCACCTTACAAATACTGTACAGAGTACTGTGTATATACTTATAAGCAGCATCATTCTCATTTCCTCCTCTCAACAACCCAATTAGATAGATATTATTAATATACCTATTTTACGGATGGGAAAGAGAGGTTAGAGAGCATAAGTAACTTGCCCAAAATCACATTATTGGTGCTTGGCAAAGCTCAGACTCAAACATGGGTCAGATTGACACCAAAGCCCACACTCAACTACTCCATTTAAAAAGGCTGCCTTCTCTAAAGTTTGGATTCCAGCCCAAATCTGTCTAACTTCCAAAACAGACACCCTTTCTACTGCCATATGTCATAACTAGAAATACCAGTCACAAGGAATCACTCACACAGATGGTTTGAACCACTCAACTAATCCCGATCTGGCCTGTCCTATCTGTACAGCACCCTTTGGTGTTGGGAGCACAGACTTAGAATTTACAGACTCATGCCTACACTACCTCTTATTAGCTGAGTGACCTTGTAGGTGTTACTTAACCCCTCGTGCTTCCATTCTTCATTCCTAAACTGGGAAAATAATAGTATGCCCCTTGGAAGATTGTTGAAGGAATTAGATGAGAAAATATTGAGAAAATCTTGGTATTTGGTAAATGATTATAAACAATAGCTATTATTGTAAAACATTGCTCTACATACCCAATAAAGACAAGATATAACAAAAGTCACATTTAGGAGCAAAATATTACCTGTGTTTTCCAGCATAACTTTGTCATTGCCTTGCCAGACGACCTTGGATATGTTACCTAAGGTCTCTAGACCTTGTTGCATTCATAGATAAGGTGAACAGAGGGCTAGGTGACTTTTAAGTTACCGTCCAACACTAACCTTTGATAATTCTATGAATGTGTGTGAATTGCTTTAGACTTTATAAAATACTATAAATGTACTGTATTATTATCACCATGATCACCTTCTTTATCATGGAGTTGGGAAAGAGAAGGTTGGAACTGATGCCTATTGCCAAGCACTGATTACGTCTTTATCTGTATTATTCGATTTCTTCCTCACATTCCTCCTAAGGGCCTTGTATTTTAAAACAAATATTACTGAGGAATCTGAACTTTAGAGAGAGTAAGTGACTCACCAAAGTTTGTACAGTTAGACAAGAAGAGGTAGCTTTCAAATTCACATCTGTTGTTTAAAACCCATATTAGCCTTGGAAGTGGCCTCTGAAGATTAACCCTTCTCACCAGGGACGTTGGGAGCCAGGGGAAGTATATGTCTGTGACCTAAATAGGTACCTCAACTTGGATAGGGTTTGCCAGACTCTGCATTTTTCCATGTAACTCAATCTTGGGGACCAAGGGAACCACTGGGGAAAGGAAAAGACGTTAGAACTACAAGGCACCTCCACCTACTGCTCGGTAACCCAAATGCAGACCCCCAAGCTCAAGCAAGCAGGAGCACCCACACAAAAATAAGAGTAAACATATTTTTGAAAATAATTTTCTATTCTCCCCCTCCCCAAAACAGGGATAATGCCACTTAGGAAAAGTATTTTGAAATTTAATTTACAATTTATACTGTTTCAATTTTGAATTTTATATGGGAGATACCATAATTTTTAAATATATAATTTAAAGAACATATGGAGGTTAACTTATATAAACTTTTTAAAAATAGATTTTTTTTAAAATCAGTTTCGGCCCACGGCAAAACTGAGTGGAAGGTACAGAGAGTTCCCATGTGCCCTTTGGCCCCGACACAGGCACAGACTTGCCATTATCAGAATTTGCTACAATAGCTTAACCTACACTGACACATCCTTGTCAACCAAAGTCTATAGTTTACATTAGGGTTCACGCTGGTGTTGTACATTCTATGGGTTTAGACAAATATAGAATAACATGTATTCATCATTATAGTATCACACAGAATAATTTCACTTCCCTAAAAATCCTCCAAGTTCTGTCTATTTGTCCCTCCCTCCACCCCTCCAACCTCTGGCAGCCACTGATATTTTTGCTTTCTCCATCGTTTTTCTTTTCCGGAGTGTCATATAATGGTGTGGTAGGAAGTCAGATAGGCATGAGCAGAGCAGGGCAATAGGCCAGGATGGAATGCCAGCAGGACCAAAAGTCCTGCACACCTAGCGACAGATGCCTATCAACAGGCAGAACTAGGAGAGCAAGCACTGGAAATAAGTACTGTTAGTGAGGACCTCACTCCTGAGGCACCTGTTCCTCCCCTGGGTCATTTCTGGTCATTTGGGTCAGAACCCCCCTGAGCTTTCCTCCCCTGGCATGTAGATAGTCATAGGGCAGATGACCCCACACACCTTAGAGAAGAACAAGGGGGCTGGAGACATCCCATCTGACTTCCATTCAAGGACAGGAGACAACAGGAAAGGCCCCAATAGGTCAGCTCCAAGAAGAAAACAGTTACCCCCCCTCCTCCAACAGGTTGAAAGCAGCTCCAGCCCACACCCCAGAGACCTGCCCCTTGAAACTTTCGAGTGTAGTTTTGCTTTGCTTGCTAAAATAAACTTTCTCTTGCAGGTTTAAGTCTTGGCTCTGAATTCTCTCTTAGCCAGAACTCAAGTTCTGAGGTTCACTTCTCCATTTACAGTATGTAGCCTTTAAAATTGGTTTCCTTCACTTAGTAATATACATTTAAGGCTCCACTATATCTTTTTGGGGTTTGATTGCTCACTTCTTTTTAGCACTGAATAGTATGCTATTGTCTGAAATATATTCCAGACAATACATTCACCTACTAAAGAACATCTAGGTTCCTTTCAAGTTTTAAATTGTGAATAATTGCTATAAACATCTGTGTGCAGGTTTTGGCATGAACACAAGTTTTCAACTCCTTTGGGTAAACACCAAGGAGCATGATTGCTGGATCCCATGGTAACAGTATGCTTAATTTTGTAAGAAACTGCCAAACTGTCTTTCAAGGTGGCTATACCATTTTTGTATTCCCACCAGTAATAAACGAGAGCTCCTGTTGCTCCACATCCTCATCAATATTTGGTGTTGTCAGTGTTCTGGATTTTCACTATTCTAATAGGTGTGTAGTGGTATCATATTGTTGTTCTAATTTGCATTTTCCTAATGACATATGATGTGGAGCATCTTTTCATGTGCTTATTTGCCATCTTATATCTTCTGTGGTAAAGTGACTATTTGGGTCTTTTACTCACATTTTAATTGAATTGCTCTTTTCTTATGGTTGGTTTTGGAGATTACTTTGCATATTTTGTATAAAGTCCTTTATCAAATGTGGTTTTAGCAAATATTTTCTCCTCTCTGGTGGCTTATCTTCTCATT
This sequence comes from Myotis lucifugus, assembly GCF_000147115.1. Lineage (NCBI taxonomy): Eukaryota > Metazoa > Chordata > Mammalia > Chiroptera > Vespertilionidae > Myotis > Myotis lucifugus. The sequence goes on from NW_005871164.1 coordinate 3,282,870, forward strand.
CTCTGACACTATAAACATTTCAATTCTTAAAACCTTTAAGGTCACAGCCCAGGCTTAACATCATCATCAACCTGTCTTAGGCTAGGAAACTGCAGGGATTACATTGTTAACACTGATGCCTCTAGCCCCAAATACAAAAAGTGTTAGCAAACAAACAAATAAACAAAAACACCTGAGATATAGATCCTATGCCAATATCTACCAAGAGGTAACAATCCACACAGATGACCACAGTCACTTTATCTCAAATGTCTTAGGAAAGAGCCCTGGCAACACTGCGTGAGCAGCTGCTGGCTCACAAAGTGCAGAATGCTGCTATAGAATTCCAGTACACTATATCGGGGCTTCATCTGAGCCCTAGCTCTGACAGGGCTATTCCTAGAATTACAGGTTAGGAGACCCTGAAGATCAAGTCTGCTTGGGAAATAAGTCTTCATTATTCTGTTATTCTGACATTTATAGGTGACCATGTGTTTATGGCGCAAATGAGTTATAAGGCATATAAATTTCTCAAGCTATTTATAATTTTATAGGCACTATATGACACGTCTGTAAATACGAATTGCCTTTCAGGTGAGAGAGGCAATAAATCTTAAGAAACACTGTCATTTATTGTATTCATAAAATCTTATATTAGAGAGAGAACTTAAAGTTCATCTCATATAATCTTTTTCTCAATATAAGATTCAGAAAAGTACAAATAGTTCCAAATTAACTGGCTTCGTGATCATAGGTAAGTTAGTTATTTGATATCCTCAGGACTTTCCCTTTTATTATATTAGTTTCAGGTGTACAACCCAGTGATTAGACATTCATATAACTTATGAAGTGATCACTCTGATCTGACAATGTACATAAATAGTTATTACAATATTATTGACTATATTCCCTATGCTGTACTCCACATAACTATTCTGTAATTATCAATTTGTACTTTTTAAAAATATATTTTTCTTGATTTCAGAGAGGAAGAGAAAGAGAGATAGAAACATCAATGATGAGAGAGAATCATTGATCAGCTGCTTCCTGCACGCTCCCTACTGGGGATCAAGCTCGCAACCCGGGCCAGTCCACAGGTCAATGCTCTGTCCACTGAGCCAAACCAGCTAGGGCTCAATTTGTACTTCTTAATCCTTTTAATTTTTTCCACCCATCCCTCCAATCCAGCCTCCCATCTGGTGACTGTCAAATGTTCTCAGTATCTCTGAGACTGTTTCTGTTCTGCTTGTTCGTTTATTTTGTTTTTTACATTCCACATATAAGTGAAATCATCTGTCATTTGTCTTCCTCTGTCTGATTTGTTTCACTCAGTACAATATCTTCTACGTGCATCCATGTTGTTGCAGATGGCAAGATTTCATTCTCTTTTATGGCTGAGTTGTATTCCATTGTACATATGCACTAGTTCTTCTTTATTCATTCATCTATTTATGGGCACTCGGGTTGCTTTGGTGCAATCTGAAGCTGTCTACCAGGTGTACTAGCTCAGTGGCCTCCCAGGAGGAGCAGGCCAAGATAAGCTGCCACCTGTGCCCTGCCCACAGCTACAGGGCATGAGCTACAAAGGGACCTGCTGATGGCTCCTACTTGTGCTGGGCTGGGAGGTGCCTGTGAGAAGCCAAGCTGCAAAGCAAGGCTGGATGCCACTAGTGCTGGGCCTGGGGCCACTTAGCAAGAGGCACCCTGAGTACAGATGCTGTTTGTTTGGTGTTGTGGGGCTTTGAAAGGTTTTAGAAAAGTTGGCAGCATGAGCCGAGACAGGTCATTTGTATGGAAAAGCCACTGGGTAGGACTTGGGTGGGCCAGCTAGTTGGGTGGGGAAGGATTTCAGAAAATCACCAGGGCTGGTGAACAGTGTTAGCCAAGTTGTTGGAGACTCCGATATGGTGCCTGTTTTATCGGCTTTATGGCCGTGAGGGCCGGGGGAGCATCAAAGGAACAATGGCCTCTGCCAACACTTCTGTCTGGGAGAAAGCTGCCTCTCCAGACCTCACTCCGAAACCAGACAATTCAGTTCCTCCCTTTATGTCCCTCGTGCCTTTCCAAGCTGCTGCCCAGCGCTGGAACTCAGAGGAAGTGCGTCCCAATAAGTCCCTGTTCTTAAGAGGAACACCTGGGGCTCCATCAGCCCTCCGTCTCACTTGGCCACAATCCCCGCTGATTTTCACAGCCAGAAGTTATGAAGACTTCTCATCTTGGAACCCTGGGCCCAGCGTGAGTGGAGGGATGAAGGGAGAGGAAGGGGGCAGGGAGCAGGGGTCAGGGGGGAAGGGGCTAGTGTGGGTTTGAGATGCCTCACTCTCAGGGGAGACCTTCACAGCCAAGATATCCCTCTCAATTCGTAACCACCACACGTGGGTGTTAGGTGAGCCCCTTCCATGTCTCCCTCTGCCCATCTGCCAGTCTGCATGTGGCTTTTCCTTTATACCCCTAGTTATAGGACTTCTTGTTCAACTAGATTCCAGGTGGTGCTAAATGACAGTTGTTCTGTAGTTTAGTTGTAATTTTGATGTGGTTGTGGGAGGATTTGAGGACCACATTTACCTTGCTGGCATCTTGACCAGAAGCCAAGACAATATCTTAAAATGCTCCTGACCTCAGTAGTTTCTGCATAAAGTCATACTACATGGTCACTTCATTTACTGCAGCCAGTTGTAAAGCAGCAACCTGAATTTCAACTGTGAAATCTTTCAGTACAAGAAATACAATATATTTTTACAAAAAAATTATATTTCTATTTTGACCCATTGGAAGAAAAGTTGATTATTTTCATTATTACCAGTCTGTAATGAGTTGCAAGCAGACTTAATGTAATGCTGTCACTAAAGCATAATTAAAGGATTTTTCCTTTAGCTGATATTATAAATATTAGCATTTGTTCTAAGTATTAATTTTGAACAGAAATTTTACATATTGTAATAACATTTCCCTTTGGTATAGATATGAATGAATAATTTAACTTAATTTCATTTTTATTTCAAATCCTTTTTACATACTTTCATTACATAACAGTTTTATCCGCATGAGAGCTAGTCCCTCTGTCTTTGTATCCCTCATAAGCACGTGTTCATTGTTAAGCCAACTCACACCTGGTGCTGAGTATTTACTTTGAAGAGAATCTCCAGCATCGGGCATTATCTGCCGGTCTCTCTAATCTGGTTTAGCTGTGATCTTTGTACATTTATGCTTAGTCTTTTCACTGACATTTTATAAAGACAAAGAACGAGATACATTAGAAAAAGAGAATGGATAGAAGTAAAGCAACAATGATATGATATAGCAGAATTTTTATAGTACCTGGTAAAAAATAAATGCAAACTTATAGGAAGTATTTTAAAGTTCAAAAATGTATGTTAGAATTTAGTGTGATCACTAAGGCTTTCTTATTTTATAAAATGTGTGGTTAGTGGGGCTAGTTATCAAATTTGGGTGATCTTCCAAAAGAAATGATCCATTCAGTCTGATGTTAAACAGACCCTTATCTGGTGGATTTTGGAATCTGTATGGAGCAGAGAATAATAGGAAAGATTTGGGGATGATGACTAACAGTAAAATAAAAAGTGTACCTGCTTGTCTTACCCACCTATGAAAGATAAAGTAGTTGAGCTTCAGAGCTAAGGAACATCGAAATAACACAAGTCAGCTCTCCTGCTATGTAACAAACGAAGGACACTGTTCTGATAACACTTCTATAGGAAGCTTATTGGGCAACTATTACTGAATTAATCACAATAGAAATGAAAATGCTATAGCTTGCACTTATTTGAAAATCTGATAGGTTCACCATTTGCTGTATAAATGACTCAAAATTACAACTATTTATTAATTTAAATATGCCATGAAATGGTAAAATTACAAAAACTTATGACAACAATTAATACTAACTGTAGTATAATTCTATAGATTATCTTTTGCATTTCAAAATCAACAAAATATTGCCCATATGCACAATATTGGGTAAATGTTTAAATGGATATAAAATACCTATTCTGTATGATTGTTATGAAGATTTAATCTGAGTAAGTTTATATAAAGCATATGTCAAGCATAGTGTTTCACACATAGAAAGACTTCAGTAAATTATAGCTATTAGTTGCTACCTATTTGTCAAATTACCAAAATAAGTGGATATCCAAGTTCTGATCTAACTTTCCCATTGCTGGAGGCCTTGATTCTTCATGAGGTCATCTATTCCATTGTTGGATCACTCTAACACTTACAAAGGCAATTTTATATTGAGTTGAAATCTTTATTCCAACTTTCGATTATTGGTTTCAGTTTTGTCCATAGCAGCGACATAGAACATCTACTCTGTCTTCCACTTGCGAACCATTTAAACATCTCTACACAGCTACAGCCTCCTCCTCCAAGTCTTGATGGTCATCTTAGAAAGCTGAACCTGGAAATGACCATAACAGTCCACACTAGTATAGCCAAAGAGGAACTTAGATTAGAGCTAGCAAGAGAGTTAGTATTTTATGATTACCTCACCCTTATTCTAGACATTATAGTTGGAGCTTAAGTTTGTGTATTATTACTTAGGACATTTTGTGTTTAAAATGACGGAAACATAATTAGCCTGAGTTAAAAGGGAATTCATTAAGCTCTAGTAGGTTATTAGAATAAAATGAGCCACGGGAATACCTGACCAAGGACGTGGTGAGGACGTGGCTGCCCACAATGCCAAAGCTTTCCAACTTAGAACCCAGGGTTCCAAAGAGAGACCGGCACATGATTCTCTAACTTTAAAATAATTAAATTTTTAAATTAATATTAACTCATTAATTATTAAATGAGAACTTTAAAAATTTCTAACTTTAAATCTTCAGAGATGGATTCTCATTCTTATGTCAAATGTCCACTCCTGGTCCCTACGTTTGTGACCCAAGGACCAAGTCATGTTGTGAGTTAAGTGCTGATCTTGCAACCACTTGGGTCAGGTGAAGAGAAAATTTTAGGAAATATGTGCTGGATAGACAGCCAGCAAGGGGTCACTAGAAAAAAAATGTTTTAGTTTTCATTTTTTTGACCGGCAGTTAGTTAAACCTCTTAGACCACTTACATTTAAACTGCAGTGTAGTCTCATGTATCCCACTCTCTACTCATGATACTGGCTTCCTGAACCTATGACATCATTTATACTTACTGAATTTCAGCACATTTTTGAAGCCTCTTGAAATTTGGTATCATAACTTCTCATCCAACTTATATTACCAATGTGTTCCAATTGTCTGTCTGAAATCCGGCTTCAACACTTTCATGGGTGTATAATAAACTGGACAGTCACAGACAGAACCTTGTTGCAGGCCATTAGAAACTTCTTTAGGGGTTGACACAGATCCATTCATCAATACTTTTCTGGTACAATCATTTAACCAACCTTTATGGCTCAGAAATGAGTCTTTCCAGAAGCACATGGATCTAAAGGTCAGAGATGCTGTGGTTAGAAGATTTATCATCTCATCCCACAGGAGGAACGACTTGAGGACCAGCACTCCTGTAACACTGAGAAAGAGAACTTCTTAAACAGTGACCTGAAAAGCCGATTGTCCCCCTCCAATAAAAGATGCTGCCTGAAATACCCTCAATAAATCACTTTTCTCATGAAAAAAGAGCTCAAAAATAAGTTTTTAAGAAATGCCAGCCCTGACAGGAAGGGCAAAGGCTGTAAAGCCCAGAAGGAAGGAGTTGGGGCAGGTACCTCAGTATCCTGTCCGATGCCGGCCCTGGTCAGATACTGACCTATGCTGTCACCCCTGCTGCTCTGTGATACAATCAGCACTCAACAGCAGTCATGCTTGGGAAGCTCTGATTTCCCTGAGTATGTTCTCGACAGACTTGGATGATAGCATCTTATTTTCTAGGTACCTCTCAGTTTTTAACTAGAGTGTCACATTGTGTTATCAGTGGAGTGAATGAACTATCCACAATCCATAAACAGTTGCCTTCAACTCAATGTTGATGCTAAACAGTTCATTCATTTATCATTTTATTTGTTTAATGGGTATCAATCAAGCATTTAAAATGTGTCCAGCTCTGGGGACACCGTGGTTCAAAAAACACAATCCCTGACTTCATGGAACTTAAAAACCCTCTCATGCACCAAACAAGTCTGCTCACTGACTGCAGAAACTTCCAACACTTTCCTGACCCAGCCCCTGACCCAGAATTCGCCCCACTCCGTGGTCTCCTGCTTAAATCCATCTCAAAGGCACCTCCTCCTCCACACAGGCTCCCAAATCAGCCCCCGCAGTGATCTTTCTGCTGTCTCAGTTCTTGTACCTGCTCATGGGCGGCTCCATTTGCTGGAAAGAAATGAACTTTAAAATGGGAAAGATCCATTTTCAGATCCTGCCTCAGTGACTTACTACTTTTTGTAATTGTAGATTATTTAATATTTCTGAGCCACATCTGTAAAGTGAGGAAAATGCCAACTTCATAGAGAAGTTGTGAGGAATAATTTATTCCACAGGGCCTTTTATTTATTTACCCAAACACTCAGTTCTCTAACTGTGGTGTAAAGAAAGAGAATAAGACTTAGAGCTGGACCGTGAGTGGCTCTACACTTCTTGGCTGTGTTCCCTTGGAAATATCAGCCAGTTTCCTGAGAGGCAAAATAGCAAGATAATTCTTACTTTGAAGGTTGTTGTGAAAAGAAATCATCTGCCTTAGTTTGGTTATTCTAGTGAATATGTGGTGGTATCTCATTGTGATTTTAATTTGTTTTCCCTGATAATTGAAGAGGCTATGCATATCTTCCTGTTTAATAGAAAGAGAGAAGCTGGAGACTTATTATCAGATGTCATTAATGATCATTTGGATAAACTCTGATGAAATGGCTATTTAAAAGTTATTTGTCTGTATTCATATTCAGTTGACTGTTTCTTAATAATTTATGATTCTTTTTGAAATCTGGGTATGTCTTTTTATTTGTATTACCAATATATTCAATATTGTGTGGCTTGTGTTTTCACTCTCTTAATGGTGTCTTTTGATGATAGAAACTTCCAATTTTAATGTAGTCAAAGCTAACATTTTATGATCAGTACATTTTGCATGCTATTTGAGAAAAGTTTGTCTACCTGAGGTAATAAACATATCCTCTGATATTTTTTTTTCTAAAATTTTTTTGCCTTAGCCCCGTGGTCGGCAAACTGCGGATCGAGAGCCACATGTGGCTCTTTGGCCCCCTGAGTGTGGCTCTCCCACAAAATACCACATGCGGGCGCACGTACAGTGCGATTGAAACTTCGTGGTCCGTGCGCAGAAGTTGGTTTTTGGCCTGGGAGCGTCTATTTTGAAGAAGTACTGTTGATATTTGGCTCTGTTGACTAATGAGTTTGCCGACCACTGCCCTAGCCAGTTTGGCTTAGTGGATAGAGTGTCGGCCTGCAGACTAAAGGGTTCTGAATTCCATTCCAGTCAAAGACACATGCCCCGGTTGCGGGGTCAATCCCCAGTCGGGGGCATGCAGGAAGCAGCCAATCAGTGATTCTCTCTCATCATTGATGTTTCTACCTCTCTCTCCCTCTCCTTCCTCTCTGAAATCAATAAAAATATATTTTAAAAATTAAAAAATAAAAGTTTTTTCCTTTGCATTTATAAATATATAATCCACCTGCAACTGATTTTTTGTAAGGTGGGGATTTTTCCCATTTGAATATTCAAATAGCCCAGCCCCATTTATTAAAGAGGGAATTATACACTATACAACAGGATCTCCTTTGTCAAACACCAGGAAACTATGCAGATGTGAGGCTTGCTCCATTGGTTCTTATGTACAGGCAAACTTCATTCTGTTTTTTTATTTTTATTTTAAAATTACAGTTTACATTCAGTATTATTTTGTATTAGTTTCAGGTGTACTGCAGCTGTCATCATTTTAATAGCTTTATAATTATCTTGACATCTGATAATAAGTCTCCAGCTTCTCTCTTTCTATTAATGATCTCCTTGACTATTTTTGACCTCATATTCTTATATGAATTTTAGAATCAGTTGGTCAATTTCTACATAAAACCTGCTGAGATCATAGTTAGGATTTTTATCTAAAGATTAATTTGGGGAGAATTTACATCCTAACAGTTTTAATTCTTCCAACCCATGAAGATGGGAGTGGGGGAAGAGCTATTTAGGTTTTTAAAATTTCTCTTGGTAAAGTTTTATAATTTTCAGTACAGAGCTCTTAATCATATATCACTAAATAAATTCTAAATTTTAAGGGTTTATGGTAATATAAATTATATTTTTTACTTTATTTGTAATTTTTTAATTGCTGATACATAAAAATAAATTGATTTCATGTTTTGACCTTGGATCCAACACCTGGGTAACTCACTTGTTAGTTCTGGTCATTTGTCTCTAAACTTTTTAAAAAGATTTTTCTAAGTACACATTCATGTTTTCTGTGAGTAATGACAGTTTTGTTTTTTTCTAAAACTATGACTTTCCTTTCTGGTTATTATCTAACTAGAGGCCCTCTCATAATCTGGGACCCCTTGAGGGATGTCAGACTGCCGGTTTCGGCCCGATCCCCACAGGCCAGGCCAAGGGACCCCACCAGTGCATGAATCCGTGCACTGGGCCTCTAGTATGCATATAAGATCTTTGGTTAATCTCTTCCCACCTTCTCCCCTCCCTCCTTCCCTCTGAGATTCATCAGTCTGTTCCATGTTTCCATGCCTGTGCATTGAGCATCTGCCCCCTGGTGGTCAGTGCATGTCAGAGCTACCGGTTGAATGGTCGAATGGTCAGATGGTCACGTAGGCTTTTGTATATATAGATTGAATTGATTAAGATTTCTATTTTTATTTTAGTAGAAATAGTAATAACAGATATCCATATCATGCTACTAATCTCAGGAAGAAAGTTTTAAATAATTCACCATTGCATTGTCTTCTCTTCAATGTTGCTAAGAGTTTTTAGCATACATCAATAGTGTCTTTTACCGAAAGTTATTTCTGTACTTATTATTGTAAGATAATCATTTTTTTTCTTTTTTTATTGCTTAAAATATTACAAAGAGTAGTACATTTGTCTCCTTTTTTCCCCCCTTGACCTTCCCCCAGCCTCCCCTACCCCCCAGTGTCTTGTGTCCATTGGTTATGCTTATATGCCTGCATACAAGTCCTTTGGATAATCATATTTTTATCTCCACTTTTCTGTGAATGTAGTGAATTACATTGATTATTTAATGGTAAATATTATTAGTATTCCTGGAGTAAACTTTATTTGATAGGATGCATTTCTATTTTATGTACCACTTAATTATACTTGCAAATATATTATTTAGAATTTTCACATTATTTAGAAAGACTTTGAAAAGTACCTTCTTTTTTCTATTTTCTGGAAGAGTGTATATGAAATTGGAGTTATTACTTCCTTTAATGTTTTCTAGAATTCACCAAAGAAGCCATTTTGTCCAGGAATTCTATACATCATGGAAACATTAAAAACAAAACATTTCATTTCTTTAGTAGGTATATGGCATCCTGCTTATTCTCTCTTACGGTGTCAGTTTTGGTCTCACTTTTTTCCATCAGTCTTGCCAGCATTTTATCAAATTGATTCATCTTTTTTGAGAAGCAAACTTTTGATTTTATTTTCTTTATTGCATTTTATTTTGTATTTATTTTATTTTTATGTTTATAAATATAATTTTAATGTGCTTTTATTTTGTTATTTCATTTTTTCTTTGGATTACTTTGTTGTGTGCAGTATTTTGTTTCAGTTTGTTTTAAGATGGAACCTTAAATCATCAATATATAGCATTCTATTTCCTAATATGTACAAGTAAGAATGGAAGTGAATTCTCTCAGGTTTTGTAAATCTAAAGATATGTTTATCTCATCTTTTATATTTGAAGGATGCTTTTCATTAGAATTATATAATAATTATATAATTCTAGGAAGTTATTTTCTTAAAAACCATTTAGCTATGTTTATATGACATATCTTCAATATAATCTATTCCAAATATTTTTGAATTTTCATTGTGCTTCCTTTTTTGATTTGTGGGTTGCTTAGAATTTTATGTCTAAATTTTATAGTAATTGGTGTTTTTCTATTTAGCTTTTGTTATGGGTTTTGAGAGTAATTCAACTCTACTCACAGAGCATATTGTGAATAATTTTAATCTTTTAAAATATACTAGAAGCCCGGTGCATGAAATTCATGCATGGGGAGGGGTCCCTCAGCCCGACCTGCACCCTCTCCAATCTGGGAGCCCTCAGGGGAGCCCTCTCCAATCTGGGAGACCTGATGGCTTAGGCCCACTCCCCATGATTCTCTGCTCTCTGCAGGGCCTGGCCACTCCACACCTGCTGCCCAGAGGCTCTCTGTGGCCCAGAGGCCCTCAGCGGCTGCCCCCCCCCCAGGACTGGGGGGACTCCATCTTGTGGCTATGGGCACTGCCATTTTGTGATGGAGTGGTGGTTAATTTGCATATTACCCTTTTATTACATAGAATTGCACATTTTTATGACACAGCATATGGAAAATCTAGTACACACTCCATGTGCATTTGCAAACCACTGTGTGTTCATTCTGCCATTGTTGGATGCAGTGATCTATATTAGATACTTAGGAAAGCTCAGTTTTTTGCTATGGCAAGTAATGATACAATAGACATCATACTGCATATGTAACTTTTTGTTCATATTGAATTATTTCCTTGGAGTAAATTCTCAAGAGTGCCATTACTGGGTCAAAGGGTTAGGGATATCTATATGGCTCTTTCTACTTAGATGATATTGCTTTCTAAAAGCATTGTGTCTAATTATAGTGTCATTTATGATGCATAAAATTACCAAATTCCCCACAGTGTTGGGTGTTGTAATTGTTTTGTTAATAAAGTGAAGACTAAATTGTAACTCAAAGTTGACAATAATTTTCATGTCTGGTAACTAGACAAGATGAATGCTTTTCTAAGTGTTCATTTACTATTTCAATTTCCTCTTGTAGAAATTGCTAGTCACCTGTTTTATAATCTACTGGGATCTTGATACATTTAGAATAAATTTGAATAAGTAATTTTATAATATTGGCAGTTTGCCCTTGACTTACATATTTGGTACAAATGTTTTCTCAATCTATTATCTCTATAATTTTAGCTTTGCTGTTTTTTTCACTCTACAATCATGATTAATTTGTGTAGATTTGAATCTACTTCTTTGTTTGTGACTAGTCCTTTCACTTCAAAACTAGGACAATATTTTATTCTTTTCCAATTCCATTTTTTCTTTTCTTTTTTCCCCTCCTAATGTTTTTATTCATGTATGGTACTGAACAGCACTGTCAATAGGAATGTAATGATAGGTACATATGTGATGTATAATTTTCTATTAGCCACATTCAGAAAGTAAAAATAAATAAGTGTAATTAATTTTAACCATACATTTTATTTAACCTAGTACCCAAAATATGGGCAATTTTGCTGGGCATGGTTCCAATGTACAGGACGTTCAGTCACCACTGCTGAGTTATACAATAATATATTCAATATGCCATTCAGTATTCAATAACATGGCTCAAATTTAAATCACTATGGTATAATAGCTGTGAGTGGTTGCATGAAGTACAGATTTTGCTGCTAGAGTTTCAGTCCACAAATGACACAAAAACAATTGAGGTGCAGCAGCACCAGTGACCAGTCCAATCATTTCTTTCAAAGTCTTTTGGAGACTGGTCACTGCACACCTGTTATTCAGTTCATGCAGGGACAGCACAGTGTGTAGTTGTGTTGCCTGCTTGTCTCTCAGTGGTAAACCCATGTGACATTTTACAAAAATGGATAATCAGAAGGAGGAACTGGCCAAGAAAGGTGAGAGAGCAGCAAAGAAACAAAGACGATATTGTTGGCAGTGAAAGTTGGTGGATGAGAAGACTGGGAAGTTGGCACGTCCACTGTCCTGGAGACCAGATGTGCAGCCAGAGGACCTTGGTAAAGGCAAAGGTGACATAAATGAGGAACGAGTTGTGACAAAAAGGATGCAGATGTCGCAGAGGAAGTGACACTAGCTAAACATTTCATACTAAAGACACTCCAAGAGATGTTTGGTGACTTTGGGAGAGCAAGGGATCACATGCTGGGAGCCGACCTCAGACAGGAGGCTGACAGTTCACCTAGGCTTGGGAAACATCCTCCCTCCATATAAGTTACAAAAGAAACTGGCAAGCACTGGCCAAACCACTCTTGATAAGTTTATTGCAGAGAGAAAAACTCTTCAATTCTCAGTTTTTCTAATATTATCACTGTGTGCCAAGTAAATTAATTTTACTACTTTTTTCATTTCTTCATACATCTGCATCTGACAATGAGAATTTTAATATTTTGTCAAAAAAATTTAAAGGTCACATAACAGTCATCATTTCCCTACTGGTTCTTATTACAATCATTTGTATGGTGTTAGGTTGCAAAGTCACTGTCGTGGTTCTGCACCACCATGCAAAGCAAGGATTGCCTATGATAGCATTTCAACATATCGTCAACATAAAGTTTTGAGATGTACCACTTTCTTCATGTTAAGTCTTTAAAATGCCATGTGCAAAAAAGTATATAAATCAAATAAAATAAAATACCATGTGCATTTTACATGTACAGAACCACTCACTTCAGACGAGATACATTTCAAGGATGCAGTAGCCACACCGGGTAGTGCAGTGGTTCTCAACCTTCCTAATGCTGTGACCCTTTAATACAGTTCCTCATGTTGTGGTGACCCCCAACCATAAAATTATTTTCGTTGCTACTTCATAACTGTAATTTTGCTACTGTTATGACTCGTAATGTAAATATCTGATATGCAGGATGTATTTTCATTGTTACAAATTGAACATAATTAAAGCATAGTGATTAATCACAAAAACAATATGTAATTGTATATGTGTTTTCCGATGGTCTTAGGCGACCCCTGTGAAAGGGTCATTCAACCCCCAAAGGGGTCGCGACCCACAGGTTGAGAACCGCTGGGGTACTGGCTACAGTATTGACAGCACAAGTCCAGAGCCTCCTTTCTTTTTAAGCCAGAGTTGCAAGGAGTTGGTGGGAATACAAGTAACTGAGTAGAAACATACTGTCCCAACAAATCCCAGTTTAATGTGGAGAAGATGCAGGGAGACATGTTCTGCCTCAGTGGTAATGAAGGTACTGACATGACTTCAGCTCCCTCTGGGATGCAGGCTGAGAAAACCAGCCTGGAATTGTTCTCATCACCTCGTTGGAGTCAGCCTCGATGGAGCAATGAGGGAAACGAAGAAAGGAAAAGGAAGAAATAGTCTTCCAGGGAAAATACTGGCTCCTTCATCCCCATGGGAGCGGAAGCAGCCTGGCTAAGCATAGCAGTGGGGTGATTTAGAAGAGCTTTTGGGTTAACACATTTTCTCTGAAATTTCACACAGAGTCTGGGGGCCTCTGAAGAGTGAGTAATCTGCATGGAGTTTTGGAAATACTTTTGCAAGTTTGTGGAGTCAGCAGACTATTTGTTTGATTTCCCCCTCAGTCTCACTTTCTGGGAAGTCCCAGCAGCCTAATAGGAATGGTAACGGCACCTGTGTGGCTGTTGGTCTACGGGCATCTTTCCTCCTAATATTCCCCAAATGGTTACCCTGCCTGTTGTCCTACAATCTCTACATTTTTCTCGGGTGAACAAGATTATTACACCTATTCCCTTTATAATCCCAGCTCCACCTGATAATTGGCCCACAAATACTTGTACACCGTTCATATGGGTGTGCGTGCGTGTGTGTGTGTGTGTGTGTGTGTGTGTGTGTGTGTGCACTTACACTGCCATGCTTCCTAACGAATTCCTCATTCATTAGAAAAGAATATAGCAAAGTGGTTAAAAATACAATCTTTGAAGGCAAACAAATCTGAATTCAAGTTTCAATGCGATCACTTACTAGCTATATAATCTTGAACATGTTACTTAATTTTATGTGCCTCAGTTTACTCATCTATACCAAAATGGCAATAATAATGCCACCAACTTCATAGAGTTGAGATCATGCCTGTAGAGTGTGGGGAGCCGCTATAGGGTTAAACCTTGGACTGACCTGTTGGCAAAGTCACAAACAAGTCCCAGCTTAGAGGGCACAGTCCTCTTAGCATAATTAGGCTTGACCTTATGACGCTCCCTAGATCTTACCTGGGAAGCTAATGGGCTGAGGGAAGTGCAGCAAGAACAAGAACAAAAACAAGTGAAACTCACAAGAACAGTGTAAACAAGTGAAACTCACAAAGAACAGTGTAACTTTGATAACCACTACCTGTTTACCTCTGACTATAAAATAAAGGCTCAGCTTGCCTCAGATCTTTCTCTGTGGCCTCAGCCAGGCACAGGAAGATCCACGGAGACTAAAGAGAGCTAGAGAGTTCTGAACACTGTCTCCGTGTAAAACATTCTTCGCCGACTCTGTCCACACCTTTGGGAACCCCTGGCCCGCTGAGGCTGGACCCCGGCAGTAGAGTGCTTAGTCAATGTATGTCATATTGTAAATGATACAATAATGGCCATACTTCATTACTGGTGTTATTATCGTCATCTATTATTGTTACTGTTAGAACTTTTGCTTGAAAAGAGCAAAATAAACCAAAAACACATAACAGAAGAGAAAAGAATCCAATTTCAAAACTGGCATTAAATA
>NW_005871164.1:3297701-3343579 GCF_000147115.1 Myotis lucifugus
TTTGGCTCACTGACACCTTCATATGGTACAAAATTTTAAAGACACAAAAAGATAACTGTAATATCTTTCTCTTGTCTCTACCCCTACTAACCAGATTCTAGAAGCAACCACCAACACCAGGGATGTTCTAGGCATAGACAGCAAACATGCGTGCACATGTACTTGCGCGCGCGCGCACGTGCACACACACACACACACACACACACACACACACACTTTCTGTTTTAAGCCAATGCACTTTGCTTCTTCATTTAATAAAACTTGGAGATTGTACTGTACATGGACCTAAAAGTTGCTTCATTTTCTGTAACAGCTGCATCACTTTCCATTGGATGCATAATCCATAATCTATTTATCTAATCTCCTATAGAGATTTACTAGTATATTGTTGAGTATTTTATTATAAATAATGCTGCAATAAGTATGTACATATATAATCTTTTATATCTGTTAAGATAAACCCCTAGAAATTCCATCATTGGATCAAGGTTAGGTGCATTTAAAATTTTTGTATATGTGGCTAATTACTCTTTATGTAGGCATTGCTAATTTATATTCCCACTAATAATGGAAAGGAGTGTCAGTTTTCCCACACACTCAGCCCACATAGGTTATTTTAAATTGTATGACTTTTTCCTAGCTACGTAATAATCTCAGCTTATTCAATACTCCATCTCTAACCATATGTCCTCATGAGAAAATGTTTTGTCTCTTCTACTTTCTCCCCGGGGAATCTTTGCAACCCACTTGTGGCATCCAGGCTTACTACTATTCATAGCCCCAGAGCTGCAAGCTTTTCTCTCTCTGTGCTTGTGAGGGTCTCCTCCACAATGCACCAGGGCCTGCATTGTCTGGGTTAGACTGCAAAGGGTGGAGAACCTCTAATTGACCTGGGAGCAAGTGGCTTGGGTCAAGGTGGGACTCTCATCCCCACCCAGAGTCTGAAGCACCTGCCAAGGGAGATAGTCAATGTCCTTCCCCAAATCTATTTTCCTGATGAGTTAGCCAGATGTCACTGACTAAGTCAGAGCATATATATACATGGGAATACCAAACCCCTGAAATATAAATAACCCACTGCATGTATCAACACGAATAGATCTATTAGGGATATATGCCAGGCATAAAAGCAAGTCACAGAAAATACATGCAGCATAATACCGTGTCTATTTAGTACCAAGTGATGTAGTATTTGTTAATACACACATGCATGGTAAAACTATTCACCTTGTAAGACAATGATAAATACAAAATTCAAAATCATGGCGCCTTGGCGCTAAGGGAGGAGGCAGAGCAATCTGATCAGTGAGGGGCACACAGGAGCTTCCATGCCCTGTGTGATGTTCTGTTGCTTATGCTGCATGGTGGGTTCCTGGGTGTTTATATTATTCCTC
The DNA here is from genome assembly GCF_000147115.1 of Myotis lucifugus. Classification (NCBI taxonomy): domain Eukaryota; kingdom Metazoa; phylum Chordata; class Mammalia; order Chiroptera; family Vespertilionidae; genus Myotis; species Myotis lucifugus. The sequence continues at coordinate 3,299,096 of NW_005871164.1, forward strand.
TCCTTAGTAAATTCTACACTACTCATCTTCTTTTGTATATATAACTATTCCATCACAATTTTAATGGGAAGCTACAGAAGTATGAACTAGAAAGATGGTCATGATAAATAAGATGGTCACATTGAGTAAGGAAAACAGGTGACAAAACAGTGCGTACATTATGATCTTTCCTCAAACAGAACACATACACACATACACACATACACACAATACTAAAATTCTAGATAGACATTGATCAAAATGATAATAATGGGTGTCTGGATTGTGAGATTACAATTGTTTAAACTTTTCTTACTTTTCTGATACATAAGTTTCACTTTTTGAACAATGGATTTTTTTTCTTTTGTAATAAGAATATATTTTGAAATATTTAAAATTTAATAGAATGTACCAAGTGCCTCTACCAAGTAGTTAATAATAGCTAGCACTGCTGACCTTACTCTAGGCAAGGTTCTGTGTCAAGGGCGCTACCAGCATCTTCTTATTTGATCCTCATGGAAAGCCTGTGTAATTGGCAATATTATCTCCATTCCACAGAGGAGAAACCAGAAGGCCTGAGAGGTTAAGTAACTCACTCATAGTCACATGGATAGTCAGTGGCAGAGCTAGAACTCAACTCAGTCATCTTCCAGTCAAGCACATGCCCCTAGCCAAGCTGCCCAGCTACACTCACAGGCCTAGGGAAGCCCAAAGGAGCTGTACAGTGTCAGCTAATGTTAGGGACCTGGGATTTCCCCTTGCTTATCAAGCTAATAAGCTAGCCTGTTGAGTTTTCATGGATGTTGGCAGAAGACACAGACTCTTGGGTTAAAGACAAAGGTCTTTAGTAGTTGCAGACAGTAAACCATGAGAATGCCGTTGGTTTGTGTCTGTTCCTCATGTTCCCCAAGTCCCAGTGGGCAACACAGGTGGGCCTCGATGAATGTCTGCACACACAGTGGGTGGTGCAAGAAAGAAATTGAAATTGAGTGACTCACTACCTTTACAGCAAGCAGAAGCAAGCCTGCTCTTTGTCTGTGAGGGGGGTTAACCTCATCCCTCAATCCGCTCAGTGCAAACACCGTTCTGAGAAATGTCCCAAGCAGAGATCAGTCAGGGCCTTGAATTCTTGACACATCCAACAAGAATGTGCATGGCACATGAAAGATCGCTCCCCAACATATAGCCAAGATTCTTCAAGCTGCAAGTTACAGAGACCCAGCTTACACTTATTTAAACAAACCAAAATAAAGAAGGGTGAAGAAAAATGTATTGGCTCACAAAACTCTCTTTCTCTCTCTCTATCCCTATTTCCTCTATGTTGTCTCCACCCACTGACGGGCACTCTCCTGTGATCCTAAGAGGGCTGGCTACCTGCAGCACCAACCCCAAACAGGGCAGCCTTTTTACAACCGTCCTAACAGAAGTCCTGAAATCAAATCTCAGTGGCTATGTTTGGCCTGGATTGGGTCTTATGTCCATCCTGAACCAATCACTGGCACCAGGTGACACAGTGCTCTGATTGTCCATATCTGGGTCTCATGCCCTCTGCCCAAGTCAGGGGTGAGATCAGTCCCACCTCAATGATGTGGACCAAGAATAGGATTTTTTCCCCTCAAAAACCAAAGTGCCCTTAACAGAAGACAACGGAGTGAATACTCAGCAGCCAAAATATACATTGTGCCCAGGACTGGATGATCTCTCCATCACATACAGCCAGCAGTAAGCTAGTTGGGCTGATGAGATGGAACGTAAGGTATTCAGTACGATCGAATCGTTCCACAGATCTCAGTGGTCCTTCTGCAGAAATGGAGCCCCACTGCTGGGTCTCCCTGTGGCTCCTGACATCTGAGGCAGTAGCAGCTGTAGCAGCTGGACTGCACCGAATGCAGTGCACATGGGGACTTGCCAATACAGAAAGGGGGAGAAAAGAAAAAGAATGAGGAAACCGTTCTAAGATAATCGGTTTGTAATTGATTTCAGGGCCCTCCTCCAGGCTGATGCATCTTTTCTTCTGAGCTCTCCTGAAGTTAAGAACCAGGAATAATGTTCCAATATGACGCTACCCAAGGGAAAAATCAATCTGCAGGGAAATTACCTAAGCGCCCAGGGTTGCTTTTGTTAGAACACAATATGTTGCATGAGAAAGGAGAATACTTTTACAGTGGCTTAGGGATTCCTAGCTAAGGTAGCAGAATAAAAAAAGATAGCCTCACTCCCAATATTTGGGCTGAGTCAAAGCTTTTCGGAAGAAGTGACAGTTGTCCCATTTCTCCTTCATAACCATTTCTGCCACCATCATCACCGCTTTCCACTTTCAATAAAATTGTTACAACTGTAATAATGGCAGATGAGAGTCACTGACTCAGAGCTCCCCACCTCACAGAAGGGATGAGGTCTAGGGGTGTCACTCACAGGCACAACCCCTCCCAACAACGATGTCATCAATAAAGGGCTATCCAGTAGAGGCTGGGCAGAGCATGTATGAGTATGTGAAACACATGTGAGTACAGAGGTAGTACCCCCCAAATAGTTGTTGATTTGAGCTAAATTCAATAACAGAATAGCCCAGCACTTACATCTCTGCGATGTGATGCTATTTCCCTAATTTTTGCCAACCCACTAAGTGAAAACGCAAATATTGTCATTTCAAGAAAATGAACTTTTGTAACCAAAGAGAATGCTGGCTGGAGGAAACCCATCACAGTCCTCAAAAGCCATTATTGCCTATTCAGCATTCACTCTCCCTTTTTCCCATCTCACCACCTGAAACCTAATCACAGCATCCATGCCTCTATGCCCAGATCACCAACCTTTATTATCATGGATGCCCTTTCCAAGCTGCAAGCTTCTTTGGAGAGTGGCCCTTTCCAAAGAAATGATCATTCTAGGGCTCGGAGGGCAAGGGCCATATCCTACTTATCTAATGCTGAGTAACTAATAAGTCCCTAACTAAACAGTTTAAAATAGAATTATCTCAAAATTTCTGAGGTTCAGGAATCTAGGTAGATTAGCTGGGTATCTCTGGGGACCCCTCCTAAAGATACAAATAAGATGTCAACCAGGGCTCAGTCATCTAAAAGTCCAAGAGTGGGAGAAGCCAAGCTCCCCTCGACAGTTGTTGGCAGGACATAGGTGCTCACTGGCTGTTGGCCAAAGATATCAGTTCCTTTTTACATGGACCTATTCATGGAGCAACTTACCACATGGCAGCTGACTTCCCTGAGAACGAGACAGAGGCAAGATGAAGTCACAATCTTATTGTAACCTAATGTTGGAAATGGCATTCCATCACTTTTGCCACACTCCATTTGCTAAAGTGAGTCACTGAGTCTAGCTCATACCCAAAGGGAGAAGGTCCTCAAGGTCATGAGTACCAGGAGGTGGGGCCTTCTTAAAGGCTTTCTACCACCAACCGCATCTTAGTCCATGAGCATCCCTCACACCTAAAAGAAAGCCAGGCAAATGGTAGGTTCAGTAATACTTGTGGCACCATAATTAATCCAGACCCAAGGACTCACACCAAGTAGGGAAGGATATATACAAGGAATAAATGAACAGTGGTGTGGTGGCTATGAATTTTATTCCACCAATTCAAGCATATCAGAATTGTGAGTGCCTCTGAGGGAGAATGCCCAAGGTCAACAGAGAAGAGGTTTTCCTCCTACTTTCCTACCCCCAGACCAGAAAATGGTCTGAGGGTTGGGTTCCAAGGGAAGAGGAGAGAGTTGGAGAGGTGACAATGAGCAGAGAAGTCAACAGGTTTGAGAAGGCTGTTCTGCACCCAGCATCAAAGGCAGGGTCTGGGAGCCCATGGGCTGTGGAGAACTTGGAGCAAGCATGTCAAACTCAAAGGCTAACACAGGCCAAATAAATGAGACATGTGGCCTGGTGGGCTGCAAGTCTGACAAGCTTGACTTAAAGTAGCTGAAGAGCAGTGGTTCTGCAACTCTCCTCCCCAGCCTTAGCTTTGGGAGGCTGCAAGAGCCTAGGTGGGTTATGTCTGAGCAGGATACCTCACAAGATGGGCCACAGAGAGCCTGGCTGAAAATCTTGTGTTCCATTCTGGCTCAGAAACTTTACAACGTGTCATAATTAAATAGAAAAGTGCATCTCCCAAAGGGCCACATGAACAGGAATCTCAGGAAGTAGGCAGATGACTGAGGAACAGATGGGGTGAGATCCATTTCATCCAACACCTGTGACTCAGGACCAGGAGATTCCCTCCTCTCTCCCCTGACCTCCATGGCCTTGGCACTAAGTAATCTCTCTTGAATTGAAAAACTACCTCGGACAAAGGGAAGGTGGATTCCCATGGACTGAGAATACATTTTTTGCCATCATGGCAGGATGAGGGCTCAAATAAAAATTGAGTTACAGAAAATATTGTAATTATTAAAAGTGTCCCTGAGTGAGGATTTAAAAAATATATGGCAAAAATGATCTTTCCAAGTAAAGGAGAATAAAAAGCTGAACAATTCTCTGGAATATGTAAGCAATCAATGTACTTTATTCTTTTCGTCGATGAATCTTTTTGACTGAAAAAAAATAACAATTTTTCATTTCTTTACTTTGTTCCAAAAGTACTGAAAGGTGGTCACAGCAAGAAAGTTTAGATTGTTCTCATGAGATTTCTGTTTGCTTGTTTTCTATTTTTATAAAGACTGATAATTGGAGGTGTCAAAGAAAAGATGTAGGTATTTTTTGTGGCTGATTTGTTCATGTGAGCATTACTGCCAATTAGCTCAATTGTTAGAACACACTGGGAGCAAGTACTCCAAAGCCAGGTGAGACATTGAGCATGACCAGCTGAAACAGCAGGGGCAGCAGCTCAGTGTGGGACTTCCTTCCCCCACAGGAAAATCAACTCCTTACAAGCACTGGGTCTACTGTGGGCTAATGGCATTGTTATTTAGTCTCAGTTTCCACTCCTGGCAAAGTTTCCTCCTGTGGCTGAGGCATTCTGCATAGAAAGATGGATCTGCTGTATAAGGACTTTTATGCTAATCAGGGGTTCTCAAGGTGGCAAAAAAACCCGCTTTTTTGCAAAGGGTACAACAACCCTATAAATACACCATTCGTTGACTAAAGACAGAGTATTTAACATTTCTTCACATTATGCTTTATGGTATCTCAAGTCTATAGAGATGTGGTTATGAATTGATAAAATAAAAATGTATGTAAAAGCATTTTTGAACTCATAATGGTTTTTGTCCTTTTGTAATTAGGCAATAAAAGGTTACTATTAATAGAAAAGCACAATTTTTATCCTTTGAGGAATCAACAATAATGTTTTGCATTACAAAGGTATCTTGATCCTCAAAACTGATGTGAGTAACCAGATGACCTATGCTCACAACATTTTGGAGGCAAAGGATTGAAACTGATCTTGGAATACTCCTCAAGCTGATCTACAGATTAATGCAATCCCAATAAAAATCCCAGCTGGTCTTTTACACAGAAAGTAGAAGGCTGTCCTAAAGTTCATATGGAAATGCAAGGAATCCAAAATAGCCAACACAATCTTGAAAAGAAGGGACAAAGTTAGAGGACTCACACTTCTGAAGTACAAAATCTACTACAAAACTTCAGTAAAGAAGTACTGGCATAAGGATAGGCATATAATAGATCAATGGAATAGAACTGAGAATCAAGAAATAAACCCTCATATTTACAGTTGATTGATTTTCAACAAGTTATGAAGACAAGTCATTGGGGGAAAAGTCTTTTCGACAAATGCCATCACAAGTAAAAGAATGAAGTTGAACCCAACCTAACACTATATACAAAAATAAACTCAAAATGGGGAACCACCTGAAATCTAGCTGAATGGAAATCCTACAACTAAGGATATAAAGAAGCCACATTGAGACAGATAGGAGCGGGTGGAGATGCTGAACAAGCTTGCCCCACATCCACGTGTGGCAGATAAAAATCAGGAGGGATATTTTGACTGCAGGAGGTCCCCCCCTGAGGAGTGAGGGCTCCCAGACCCACAACAGGCCTCTCAGCCTAGGGCTCCAGTGCCAGGAAGAGAAGTCCCCACAACTTCTGGCTGTGCAAACCAGCAGGGATTGTACACCTGAAACTAATAAAATATTGTATGTTAACTGTAACTGAAAAATAAAAAATTATTTAAAAAATAAACTCAAAATGGATAATATATCTAAATGTAAAAGTTAAAACTATAACACTCTTGAAAAAAATATGGGAGTAAGTCTTTGTGACATTGGACTAGGCAATAATTTCTTAGATATGGCACCAAAAGCACAAGTGAAAAAAATAAAATATAGATAAATAGAATATCATCAAAATTAAAAACTTTTTACTTCCAAGTATAATATCAAGAAATTGAAAAGACAACCCACAGAATGGGAGAATATTTTTGTAAATCATATCTATATATATATAAAAAGCCAGTGACCAGAACACTGTTATGACTGGAATGATTGGTCACTATGATGCCCACAGTGGCCAGCAAACCAGCCCGATTGTGGGTGGGACTGGCAGCCAACCTCCTGCAGCCCCTCCCCCTGCCCTACCTCACCCCAGATCGGCACCCCCATCCTAGTTAGGGGAAGGGGCAGCTGACCAACCACCTGTGGCCCCCACTCCCTGGCTGACCCCACCCCTGATTGGGCCCCGATTGGGGCTGGGCCGGCCAGACCCCACCCGTGCATGAATTCGTGCACTGGGCCTCTAGTATCCTAGAATTCAGGATATATAAATAACTCACAATTTAACAATAACTCAATAAAAATGGGTAAAGTATTTGATAAACATTTTTCCAAAGAAAGTGTACAAATTGCCAATAAGCACATGAAAGATAGTCATCAGGGACATGAAAATCAAAATGAAGAGGTACCACTTCACACCCACTCGGATGGCTAGACAATAACAAGAATACAAAGAAACTGAACTCTTCATACATTGCAGCTGGAATAGTAAAACAGTTGCTTTGTGAAACATCTGTCAGTTCCTCAGAAAATTAAACTTATACTTATGTTTTAACATTATATAGATGTTAAACGTATAGTTACTGCATGACCCAGCAATTCCACACCTAGGTATATATGTCCAAGATGATTGAAAACTTATGTCCACACAGAACTATACACAATGTTCATAGCAGCATTACCCATAATAGCCCAAATGTGAAAAAAAAAATGTTCATAACTGATGAATAAACAAAATGTGGTATATTCACACAATGAAACATTATTTGGCAATAAAAAGAAATGAAGTACTGATACATGCTACAACATGGGTAAACTTAGTGAAAGAAGCCAGTGTAAAAGCTACATATTGCATTATTCTATTTATAGGAAATGTCAGGAATGAGCAAATCCATAGAGATATATAGATTAGTGGTTTTCAGGGGTTAGGGAGCTGACTGCTAATGGATACAAGGGTTTTCCTGTATATATACCAGAAATCACTGAATTGTATAGACGTGAACAAACATTTTCTGTAAAGGGTCAAACAGTAAATATTATAAGCTTTATGGGCCATATGATCCTTGTTATAACTACTCAGCTCTGCCATTGTAGAGCAAAAGCAGCCATTGGCCATATGTAGATGAGTGAGCATGGTTGTGTTCTAATAAAACTTTATTTACAAAAACAGGCAACAGTCTTCAGCCCACAGACATAGTTTGCCAACTCTTAATCTAGACAGTGAGAGCTCTGAGGCAGGGGCTGTGCTTTATTTATCTCTATGTCTCCTGAAGGCCTGACCAGTAGTGGGGTACTCAATATATACTTACTCAAACAGAAAGGCTTTTGTACCATCTTCCTTTCATGGACAAAGGAAATTGCTTCCATTTCTCATCCCTCTTGGTCTCTGGTAACATCAGGGATATAGTGACTGGTTGGTCATGGGCTGTCATCCTACAACCAGCAGACAGTTGGGCCTGAGATTGCAAAGAAAGGGGTGGAAATAGGATAAGAGTAAGTGCCAACTAAGTGATGAAGATTAAAAATGGAACCCATTGAACACTTGAATTGCCTCACCTAGAGCATTCCTGGAACAGCAGCGTGGCTCAGAGGAAAGAGTTCTGGCATAGGTGTCCCAAGAACTATCTCTCTAGAATTGCAACCTTTGTGCAGACCCACACATCTCTACCACATCTATCACACCACCTGGAAATAAGTCTGTGGTTCTTTTCTGAGAAAGGACCTCTGCCTACTGTTCTAAACCTAGTTAAGGCTCTGCTACAGTCTTTACCTAGGAAGCCCAATTGCAATATTTATCTAACTTCTCTAAGGAGGAAGGTGGATGCATTACAGCACTTGCCATCCTGACTTAATGGGGCTGCTTCAAATTGTGTGTGTCCCAAAACAATTTGCTCCAGCACGGGCTAAGAAGAGGGATGGAGCAATGAGATTGTGTACCATTAAGAGCAGTGAGAAAAAACAGGCACATTTTCCCTTGCTGGGCTTTCCCAGTAATGAATGGTGGGATACTCCATGGATCACTTCTGCTCACAGGTCTCAGCTCTCTCCAAATAACACAGCCTTGTGGTAAGGACACAGCAGAGCGAGTGGTAAGGACGAGCTGTGAGCCATCTCTCAGTGGGGGGGACAGATACAAATCAGCCCCACCCTCTGGCCTATATAGAGCTGAGTGACCTCAGTAACAGTGGTTTGTTATAGATACAGTCAAAGATGAAGACAATTATGAATAAATTACTAATTTCTGTAGCACCATCTTACAGTTGTTTGATACCCATGTTGAGAATGTGTTGGGGAAACATTTGGGAATGCATGAAGAAGTCTTCTATGTAGCAGAACATGTCAGATACAAAAGGTGTTATAAGCTATGCCTCTATTTTTACACAAAGCTAATTTATATGTTCGTTATGTCTAGAAAAATATATAATACTTGAAAGATTCAGTTATTCAACATATGAGTATGTGTCTCTTATTGTTTCAGGTACCCAAGTGAGTTGGTCTGTTAGGTATTGAACTACAGGGACAAGAGCAATATCCCGGTATTCTCCTCAAAGCATATTGGGAGCAAGGATAAATGGGTATTGCCCCCTTGGGTCACAAGCTGACAATTGGAACCAAAAGATCTGTCGTAGTTCAGGATGAGCACACATAACCCATAATAATTCTGCATGGCTGTAATAATCTAAAATTGCCAGCCTAGCTCCTTGCTACATCCCCTCGGCAGGCATTTCAGAAATTAGTACTAAGCGGATCAGGTAGGGAGACGGTATGGACACAAAGATAGAGTCTCCCCATTGAAGATGTGAAGTAGTTTGCAAGCATTTTTACTTACAGAATTTCCATCTATATTAATAAAAGGGTAATATGCTAATTAGACCTGGTCAACTGGACATCTTCCAGTCGTCCGGTCCTCCTTCTGGACAAAGCCATGGTGGCGGGGGCCGAGGCAGAGGCAGTTAGGGGTGATCAGGCAGGCAGGAAGGTGAGCGGTTAGGAGCCAGCAGTCCCGAATTGTGAGAGGTATGTCCGACATCCCCTGAGGGGTCCGGGATTGAAGAGAGTGCAGGCAGGGCTGAGGGACCCCTCCTCCCCCCATGCATGAATTTCTTATACTGGGCCTCTAGTCTTGTAATGAAAACCCATGCCATTATGTGAATTTTACCTCCATAAATTAAAAGCAAAACATAAGCCTGTGTCATTAAGATATTTGCCAATGTAACTAAACTTACTGAGAAGCTAAAATAGCAAGTTAGGTTATTAGATCACATAACAAGAAGGCAAGAAGTAAGGAGGGGACAAGACATATAGCATTAGAGTTCAACCCATGTCATTGCAACTGTCTTCTTTACCTTCACTCTGTAAAGACAGTTTTCTCTAATGGCAGGAACCAAGGTCAGCAGCAGCCCTGGAATCTCCAGTGGGTATGAATCTCAACAACTGAATTAAAATTCTTTAACTTTCTCCCAGAGCAGATGATTTTATGTCAAAGATACTTAGCAATAAAGAGAGAAGAAACACACAGGGGTATAGCTTCTCTTAAAGCATTTCTTTTTGCTTTTCTTCCCACTCTGTTTTGATCCATAGAAGAACTGGAAACTAAAAGCGAGAAGATGGAGAGGGAGCAGGTCAGGCCCATAGAAACCCTGGTCCTGGTAGAGCCCACAGTGCTCTTCACAGTGTGTCGTGGTGGGGTCAAATCCCATGAAGCTGCCATGCCTAGGTTGGCTTCAGAAGGACTTTTATATAGTTGGCTGGCTCTATAAATCCAAAAGCCTTACTTTTGGAATCAGATGAGTTTTCGAACTTTTGCAATTTTATAAGCATAATACAAAGTGTATACTGTGGACTCTGTATCACCCCCAGTAGGGTGTGAAGCTGCACCCCATGATCAAACCCATTAACAGTTTTATGGTAAAATGCATGAATATTCACAATTTTAGGATTAAGGATGTTTAATGTAAAACCTTTGGGTTTTCAGTTTGGGGATTTCAGAATAAAGGATAATAGACTGTGGATCTATAGCAGGGATGTGTACAGTGATCACTAAAACCTGGATTATTGATTCCCCGTATTAGAGACCATCTCTGATGGGACCAGGGTCTGCGTTTGGTTGAGCTTGTGTCATGTGCCCACTGCTATGTCCATGCCTACCCAGCCATGCCTCCACCATCAGGAATACCACAAAGTACCCCTTCTCCAATAGTTCCTGCTCACTGCTACCATCTGCCTAAGAATCTACTTTGAAGAAGAAGGCTACTACACTTACAATGGGTTGTTCACCTCCCAGTAGGAGACCCTCAGTGCCACTCCCATCTGGCCCGACATTCCTCTTTCCCTAGGCCACCGCAAGATGTCCACAATCCCAGGTCTTTCTTCTCCACCTGCCTCTCACCCCCATAAAACTTAAATCCCCTAATCAAACCCATATTGCTTTGAACTCTCCCACTGTGCCCTCTGCAACTCATGAGCCATCAGCAGCAGTATTCCCTCTGTCCTCAATAGCTGAACATCTCCTTCTCCTTGCTCTGCTGAAGCCAGGCTCTTCCCTGAGTACACTTTCCCCACCCTCACGGCCCACTCAAGTCCAACATTTATCTCACACCACTGGACTGTGAGTGGGGAAGGGGTCCTCCTTCCTCTTCAGGGCCACTTTCAGACCTTCATTCCTCCCCTATAAACACACACACACACACACACACACACACACACACACACGCGCGCGCACACACACACACACACACACATGCACACACACATAGGTTTTTTTTACACATGCACCATACAGTACAATCTCTTGCTCCTCCTTATTGAAGCCGTTTAAAGGTTTTGGGTTCCTCCTTCTCCTTTCCCACTCTCTCCCTCAAACCCTACTCATACAACACTTGATGGTCTCAGTATTCACATAGATGATACCTCCAGGACCTTTACCTCTCAGGTTCCCAGTCTTCTCATTTCCCCTTGTTTTAACCACCCAACTCTGCTCACCCTCACCTTACTCTTTGTCATTATCATTTACCACATATACCCATAATCCGTGCTTTTAATATCCTATTCTCCAAACGCAGGCTTTTCTCTCTGGAGCTTGCTCCCTTATACCCCAATACCACTAATTCTTAGACCACATGGGATCTTTAACCCAGCCATCATTTCATGGTCCACTTGTCACCACACACCCTCACCAGATTCCATGTTTCATTATTATAATCATTCCTTCACAGACATAATAAGTTCTTTGCTCGTCTCTTCCTCTGTCATACTCAAGTGGAGGAAAACCCAGTGCTGATTAAAGGCAACTTTCTTCCTGCTCATTCCCACACCGGGGAGAGTGGTCAGAGGGAAAGCACACAACTAGATGACTTATCTCAATTTAGTCACTTCAATGAGCCCAGTGCTGTTTGTCACTCCTACCACATTCCCCTAGTCAACTCACTCCCCCACTCAGAGATGAGTAATTCACACCTTCCTCTTTCTTCTCAAGTTGCCCACCCTCTCCCCATTCCTACTGTCAGCTGACACCTTGCCTTTTATTTCACTGAGAAACCTGAAATAATCAAAAGAGAACTTTCATATGGCCCATATGCTTTTCTCACTTCCTCATGCTCAGACTCATTTTTCCTTCATTTTATGTGGCCTTTCATTCCAGCTTCTCTCTGGGCCTTGAGTGCAGACCCCTCCTTCTGAAGGCCACCCTCCCCATTTCACATGTTCACTGCCCTGAGTTCCGCACAGTCACCTCAGAATGGCCACCTCAGCCCCAAGACCACCTGGCTTGTTTCTCAGAGTTTCAACTCCGAATTCCCAGTCTGGAAAACCCAACTGGCCCAGCTTGGGTTAAATGTTCACCTCCAGTCCTGTGAGCTGTGGCCATGGGAGAGGCGCTGCATTGCTCATGAGAGAGACTCATAATGGGACCATGTTCTGACAATGGGGAGATAGGGCAGCAGAAAGTATAGGGCAGCAAACAGCCCAAACCAAACAAACAAAACAGAAAACCCCTCCAAAGCCTGTCTTCCACTGAAATTAAAAACAATAACAACAAAAACCATATGATTGGAGCATTTAAACATTCAGAGAACAAATTTTTCCAGAAACTACTGAGAAAAAGGACGATGTCATTATAAGGGAAACCCGAGGAAAGCATCGCTCCAATGGGACGTGTGTTTCGCTCTGCACCCTGCAGACTGTTAGTGTCCAGAGCCCAGGACCAGCCCGCTGATCTCAATGACCCCGTATGCAACATGGCATCTTTACGGCCCATATGTAACATGGTGCCTGGAATTTGATATGTGCTGGATCGAATAGAATCCCCTGGAACAGCGGTTCTCAACTTGTAGGTCGCGACCCCTTTGGCGGTCGAACGACCCTTTCACAGAGGTCGCCTAAGACCATCCAGCATATCAGATATTTACATTATGATTCATAACAGTAGCAACATTACAGTTATGAAGTAGCAACGAAATAAATTGTATGGTTGGGTCACAGCATGAGGAACTGTATTTAAAGGACCAGAAGGTGAGAACCACTGCCCTAGAAGGTAGTGGGGGAGAAATGACAGCGTGACGGCACTGCGATTCTCCTCATGTACAGGCAGGCAGAATTCAGCTTCCCTGGAGTCTGTTTTCTCTAGCGCTGAATACCATAAGGGATTATGAAGAGGAATCTTTATTTGGGTGACATTTGGTCCCATAGCAGACAATGGCCTCCTCGAAGGCTTCCCAAAGATTCAGAAATGCCTTCAACTGTCTGTTTCTTACTCTGTCCCTCTCTAAGCCACGGGCATAGCACTACACCGTGACTCCTGGGTGCATTTCCACGGAAAGATGAGCTCCTCTGCAGAGTGGGGTGCTTTCTGGCCAAACACAGAAGCAGAGCTGAGAAACCTAGGGATGTGGCTCTTTGGCCATGGCTGGAGGGCTGGGCAACACGCATTTTGAAATCACCTGGGAGAATTTTTCAAAATATAAACCCACCTCCACCATGATGCTAATACGACCTGGGTCCCTGAGAGTGGGGGTTGGGATAAGTCAGAAAGAATACTGGCATGTATATTTTGAAAAACACAGCTCCCTTTCCTTCCTCTCCCCCTCACTCTCTTAAATACCAGTGACCTGGAGGATGCATTTGTATGTGATGTCCTTCTCAAATATCAGTAGACATGCTATGTATGCCTATATGTATGCACTTATATGCCATCCCATTCCAGAAAGGATGGCATGTGCCTTACAAAGATACATTAAACACCAAAAAAGGAGCATAAAAAAATAGAAACAAAATGCCAAAGAGAAAAAAGAGTTGGAAATGTAAATGCAAGTAGCCCTCAGTGTGCTTTTGCAAAGTTCAGCTGCTCCAGAAGAGGCTGAGCTCTCGCAGAGGAGATGTGAGGAGGGAACATGAGCTGGGAGTCAGGGCGCACGGGAACTTCAGGCACTGGACCATCTGTGACCAAGCTGGAGCCCCCAACTCCCAAGTTCTCACAAAACGGAAGCAATCCCACCTGGGGAGGAGGAAGCAAGGGTCCCACTTTATAATAGTGGGGGTGTTTCAGGGTCCGCATGACAAAGGTTGGGCAGGAGAGCACTTGGAATTTTAAGAAATCAGCAGATAAGGTGGAGGATTGTTATTGGGTCTTATTATTGCCTCTCTTACCCAGAGAGATGCCCCAGGTTGAGGCACCTGTAATTCAGCCTTTTATACTCAGATTCCACCTTGACCAGTGGCTGAATTACAGATGAGATGTCTAGGTCTCCTGACCCTGATTCTCTTTGATTAATTCTGTCTCCCTACACATACACTGCATTTATTCTTGAAACATGCCCAGGCATTTATATAAGATTCCACTGAAAACATTAACATGCATGTGAATGGGAGGGGCACACTTAGGTGAAGGAGGGCAGAAGATCAATTAATTACACCCCTGAATAATAATAATGACAGCTAATATTATTGAGGACTTCCAGATAGATAGATAGATAGATAGATAGATAGATAGATAGATAGATAGATATTATTGATTTCAGAGAGGAAGGGAGAGGGAGAGAGAGATAGAAACATCAATGATAAGAGAGAATCATTGATCAGCTGCCTCCTGCACACCCTCTACTAGGGATCAAGTCCGCAACCCAGGCATGTGCCCTTGACTGGAATCAAACCTGGGACTCTTCAGTCCACAGGCTGACATTCTATCCAGTGCCTTTATTTGGGTGACATTTGGAGGCAAATGTCACCAAATGATAATGACAAATACTGTCATTATCCATGACAGTATTGATAATGACAAATGATAATGACAAATACTGTCATTATCCATGACAGAAAGCCTGGATGTTTTAAATGCATTATTTCATTTAAGCATTTCAATGACCACCATACTAGTACTCTTATTATCATTCTCTCTTTATAAATAAAGAAATGGAGGCTCAGAGAGATTAGATGTCTCACTCAGGACAGTTCAACTCTTAAGTTGCTGAAACAGGATTCAAATCCAGCACTCAGGCTGGTCAATTAGACCACAAAGGAAAAGTCGGAGCTGATGTGCAATCTATAATTCATGGAACCCTGGCTGAAAAAAATTGGCCTTGAGCTATTCTGTGAAGCTCAGTGGACTCAGTTTTTTTGAGCCAGTGAAAGAGCAGACATTCTTGAATAAATGTTTCTCAATTCCCCTTCCAAATACTGAGTCCTCAGAGATGCAAAGAAAAATGTCTGTAGCCCTGACCGGTTTGGCTCAGTGGATAGAGAGTCGGCCTGTGGACTCAAGGGTCCCGGGTTCAATTCCGGTCAAGGGCATGTACCTTGGTTGTGGGCACATACCCAGTGGGGAGTGTGCAGGAGGCAGCTGATCGATGTCTCTCTCTCATCGATGTTTCTGACTCTCTGTCCCTCTCCCTTCCTCTCTGTAAGAAATCAATAAAATATATTTAAGAAACGAAAAGAAAAATGTCTGTAATACTTTAGAGCCATCTTCTTTGTCTTGACCAGTGGTGGAGGGTAGGGAGGGAAGGAAAGGGCAAATAAGATGGCATGCTTAGGATAAAGAGAGTCATACCATCCACCAGACTTTAGAATCGCTTTTCTTTAACCCACACCACCATTTGATGAAAAAGTTCATCATCACCCTAAGAATTATTGCTGTGTTTCCTTTGACATATCCCTCCCAGCCAAAAAGATTTTATTCAGCTTTACTTTTTCTAGATAAAATTACCAAAAAATATTTAAAATTTATTTTCCAAATATAAATGTTGTTACAATTGCAATACGAGTTTCAAACCACCCATTCAAACCCTCTGAGAGACTCCATCTTGTTACCGCCTTTGAAGAACCCGGGGGGAGACCTCATTGCTGGAACTTTTGTCTGAACATGTTTTCTCTGAGATACTTCCCGGAGTTCAAGAACCTCTGAAGCGTGAAAAAGATTGCAGTGTGGAGGAGTCAGAAAATCCCTTGTTTCTTCCCCATCCCTGCCTCAAAGATCCTCACGTGCCTGACTGACCTAGTAAAATAACCTGATCTGAGGGGCCTGATGCATTGTTCCTGCTAATGCAAAAATTGTATTTCCAGACATTCCTCCAGTGTGTTTTTAACTATGTGATGCACAAGATTATAACGTATGTTCCATGTCCTTACATAGGGGTTTATCTAACATTTGGGCCCCACACTCTGACAAGTAGCTAATCTTGGAGGCTTCCAAGGCAGGTGTGTGACACGTGTGTGCAAACACACCCTGAATTCAGACCACTGAGGGCCTTCAGCCAAGGTCTAGCATTCATAATGAAGCTGAGCAGAATGGTGTTTCTCTCAAAGCTGTCAACTTTTGAGCAAGTCTTTGAAATGGGTTGAATTTTGTAAGGTAATGATGTAAATGATTCATTTGACTTTTTAAAATGACATACTTAGCAGTTGATTTCTCATGCTGTAAGTTGGATGATACTGTGATTCTAATAAGATTCACTGTTGACATAGTACAAGTTATATAGTTTAAACTACAAGTTCCTTGCAGATTTAATTAGTTAATCCCTAAGTAGCTAAAGCTTTTCTCTAAATGTACAGTTGGATCAAGCAAGAACTCTCTTTGATTAACCTTGCAGCCCTTAGGCCAGAGCAGCTCCTGCAGAGTAACTTTTAAGAAATGCCTTTTCTTTCCCAGCTGGTGGTTCAGTTCTCAGTTGTTTGGAGCACTGTCCTGTACGCCAAAAAGGTTTCAGGTTTGATTCCTAGCTGGGGCATGTACAGGAGGCAACTGATCAATATATTGATGTTTCTCTTCACACATCAATGGTTCTCTCTCTTTATCTCTCTCTCCCTCTCTTTCTCAAATCAATAAAAAAAATTCTTGGGTGAGGATTACAAAAAAAGCCTTTTCCTAATGATGGAGAAAAAGCTATCTAAGGATGGATACAGACTTTGGAGCCTGGAGATTTGCTTTTGTTTTACATAACATTTTATTTTGAAGGAGTTTAAGACATAGCAAGTGGGGAAACCCATTCAGATGGTTCCTGTGGACCCTTCCCCCAGCTTCCCCCACTGATAAACCACGTTCACTGAGGAGACCTGTGCTCAATAGCAAATACTCGCTGAGCTCGCCCACAGTGTGCCAGGAACTGTTTTAAGGTATTAACTCCTTTAGTCCTCATGTCAAACCTTCGGGATAGGCATAGCAGCCCCCATTTTACAGTCGAAGAAGCAAAGTTGACCACTGAGGCACAAAGATTCGACAGATGACCCTTAGCCAGGATTCAAACTCCAACCGTCTGATTCTAGAACACATGCTTTGAATCACTCCACTAGCCTGGATTTTTTCTGAGTGACCTTATCCAAGTTACTTGTACTACTTCCTGTTGATAGAAAATCGGTCATTTTGAAGATTTTTTAAAATTAGGCGAGATAGTGCCCTGTACAGGGTCCAGCACGGGGTGGACTGCAGTTCCCTTCCCCACACCTACGCCCCATGTCCATTCAATGCCGACTGAAGTCTGGTCTTCCAAGCACTAGAAAACACATGATAAAAATCAACAGGAAGTCTGTGAATGGTGCAAACCACTTACTGGTCAAGCAGCATTTGCACGGAGGTTTGCACAAAATAAACCAGTCATGGCCATGTTTAACATTCCAGGGACAGCCTGCTGGGCCTCTCTGTGATTGCAGAGCCTTCAGATACCTTCTTAAGGAACAGCATATGGGCATGAAAGGTATACCTTGCTGATTATACAAAAATATTCGGGATAAGTAGGAAAAAAATAAACTGCAAACAAAAAAAAACTCTTGCCCATTCGATGTGGCTCAGTTGGTTGAGCATCATCCAGTGCACCAGGAGGTTGCCAGTTCGATTCCCAGTCAGGGCACCTGCCCAAATTGTGGGCTCAATCCCCAGTGTGTGGGCGGGGGGAGGTGCTGGAGGCAGCCTATGGATGTTTCTCTCTCCTCTCACTTCCCCTCTCTCTCTCTAAAATCAATAAAAACATTTTTTAAAGCAAAGAAACTCTCAAATTATTTATGCAAAAAAATGAGAATGGGATTTTCACTTACGGTTAGGTCTAAGGAGAATAGGCACCAACTATTTATTATATAGCAACTATGTGCCAAGATCTTTACAGTCTCTAATCCCCACAACTTCCATGAAGCAGTAGCCCATTGATTTTTTGTTTTTGTTTTATCCTCACCTGAGAATATGTTTATTGATTTGAGAGAGAGAGAGAGAGAGAGAGAGAGATCGATTGGTTGCCTCCCATATTTGCCCCAACTAGGGATTGAACCGCAGCCTAGGTATGTGCCCTGACTGGGAATTGAACCCCTAGCCTTTTGGTGTCTGGGACGACATTCCAACCAACTGAGCCACCTGGCCAGGGTGAAGCAGTGGCTCATTTAAAGAGATAGAAATGGAGATTGAGCTACTATTCCTACCAAAAGGAAGAGACAGGTGATAATAGCATTCTTTCCCAATTCTGTTACCTACTCACTTCAATACTAAAAACCAAGAATAAGCTGACAATGCAAAGATGAGCTAATTAAGGGGAAAGTTAACTGCCTTGCTAGTTAATAGGCGTGCCTTACCAATCTCTTGGGGACCTTATAGAATGTATGCCATGATATAAATGGTGACCAATACAGAAATTAAATCTTGTTGATTCTATATCCTAGCTTTCTCCTCCACTCCCTTTTAGTTCAGGGTGGTGGAGGGGGAGATAAATATAAACCAGCCAGGAAAAATTTATTGATAAGGGCTTTATGATGATTAATTTTATGTGTCAATTTAACTTGGCCATGAGGTGCCCAGATATTTGGTCAAACATTATTCTGGGAGTTTCTGTGAGAATGTTTTTGGATGGGATTAACATTTAAGTCAGTAGATTAAGTGAAGCAGATTGCCCTTCACAATGTGAGTTGGTCACCTCTAATCATTTGAAGTCCTGAATACAATTTTTAAAAAAAGGCTGGCCTTTCCCCAAGTCTTAGAGAATTCTACTGACTAAGGCCTTTGAACCAGGATAGTGACTTTTTCCTGCTTTTGGACTTGAAATGAACATCAGCTCTTCCTGGGTATCAAGCTTGCCCACCTTCAGATTAGAACAAAAGCATCAGCTCTCCTGGTCAGAATGAGCTTGCTGACTCATTCTGTAGATTTTTGAGACTTGCTAGCCTCAATTGTGTGAGCCAATTCCTATAATCTCTCTCTCTCTCTCTCTCTCTCTCTCTCTCTCTCTCTCTCTCGTCTTTCTGACTAATACAGGCTCACTGAGGAGAATATACATTTTGATGATTTAGCTCAAGGAGATGGGAATAGCTCTAACATTTTTCTTAGATGCTGACTGGTTGCCTAAATGAAGCATGTATACAAAGGTGTTCAACAGTAAATGAAGATGAACTGCCTTAACTTCCTTGATGTACTATATATACATATGTAATACTCTTTGTAATACTTTAAGCAATAAAAAAAGAGAAAAATAAATAAATAAAATTTTAAAAAGATTATAAAAAAAGATATTCAAAGGAAACTGGAATGCTAGAATGGATTGGTCACACAGACCTGGTAATCCTTCTGGAAGGGTCCAGAGGACACACCCTTCACTAAGACTGTGATAAACTCATGAGGGGGCCTCCTCCCACAGCATCCTTGAAGAATTTTATAAATGATATAAATGGTGACCAATAAGCCTTCACTGTTCTACTTGGTTGCTCTTCTCTGTTGGTCAGATATTATAGTATTAACTGTCATCACATTGTGATTTCTGAATACAATGGGGATGATGGGTTCTGGTGCTGCAGGGGCCATATGACAGCAGAGCCAACAGTTATCAAAAACAGTCTGACCACAGAGATCTTTGGCATTAGCTAGTTGGTCATGCTGTCCCCAAGACCAAGATATGTAGGCAGTATATTACAGTCTTATTTTATCTGAATAAGCAGAAAAGCTCTAAGTCTGGTCAACAGAATCTGGCTTAAGTCACAAAACTAGAAAATCCCTGCCTCTCAGTTAATTCCCAGAATTGAGCCAGGTCACCAACCCAGAGCCAGTGGGTCTTTGAGGAAGAATATTGCTACACTGTAAAAAATTTATACTGTTTATCTTCCTCCCTGCTTCTCCAAAAGGGCATGTGACAATTTACCATGGTGACTGTGCATTGGGGAAGAAGAAACAATGAGACTCTTTGGGGATTATGGGACACTGAGTCTGAATTGGCACTCATTCCCAAAAACCTAAAATGTCACTGTGGTCCACCAGTCAGAGTAGGAGAATATGAAGGTCAAATGATGGAGTTTTGGTTCAGTTCCCTCCCAGAAGGGCTCCGTGGACCCTGAGACCATCCTGTGGTCCTTTCCCCAGTTCTGGAGTGGCATACTTGGAATAGACATACTCAGCAGGATCCCTAATCTGTAGAGTGAAGGCTGTTATAGTAGGAAAGGCCAAGGGAAGCCACTAATACTCTCTAGCCCTAGGATACCAGTAAACCAGAGGCCATACCACATTTCTGGAGAGAATGCAGAGATTAGTGTCACCAACAAGGACTTGAAAGATTCGGGGATGGTGATTACTACCCCATCCCCATTCAACTAGCCAATAACGGTTTGCCTGTATAGAAAACAGAGGGAGCTTTGATCATCTTAATCAGGTGGTGACCTGAGAGTTGCAGCTGCTCTTCCAAATGTGATTTTGTTATTAGAGTAAATCAACACATCCCCTGGCACCTGGTATGCAGGTATTGGTCTGTCAAATGCCCTTTTTCACTATACCTATAAAGAAGGCCATCAGAAGTGGCTTTCTTTCAGCTTGCAAGGCCAACAATATGCCTTCACTGCTCTGCTGCAGGGCTATAGAAACTCTCCAGTTCTATGCATAATCTTATCCATAGGAACATGACCACCTTTCCATCCCATAGGATACTGTGCTCATCCATTGCATTTATGATATTATGCTAACTGGACTTGGTGAGCAACTACTTTAGGCACCTTGAGCTAACATTTGTGTAAGGTAAAGAGAAATAAATCCCACAAAAACCTTAATGATTTTTTTTGTCTGAGGTATGTTAAGATATCTCTTCCAACATGAAGGACAAGATGCGACATCTGGCCCATCTTGCATTCTGGGTCTCTGGATGTTTTTAGAGGCAACATACACCCATTTACCAAGTGAATAAAAAGACTGCCAGTTTAAGTGGGTCCCAGAATGAAAGAAGGCTATAGGCTGCCATGTGAGCCACTTTGCCACTTGGACCATGTAACCCCCAGATCTAATTATGCTTGAAGTGTCAGTGGCTCAGAGGAATGATGCATGGAAACTTCGGTAATGGTTCACAGATGGTTCTTCATCTGAAAGCAGGTGGCTGCAGTGCTACATCCCCATACCAGGATGGGCCAGAAGGACAGTGATAAATGAAAATATTTGGAGCAAGGCACCCATTCATTTTGCCTGGAAGTAGAGATGGCAAGAAGTATGGCTCTACACTGCTCTATGGGCTGTAGCTAATGTTTGGGCTGGATGGTCAGGGACTTAGAAAGAACAAGACTGGAAAATTAATGGTAATGAGGTGTGGGGAAGGGTATATGAAGAGGCCTTTCCAAATAGAAATGGGTTGTGAAGATATCAGTGCTTTGTGCATCAATGCTCACTAAAGGGTGAATTCATTTAAGGAGAAATTTAATAATCAAGTGAGTAGGATGACCCATTCTGTGGATAGCAGCTGGCCTCTTTCCCCAGCCACTCTTGTCATTGGCTAATGCATTCATGAACATCATGGTCCTGTGCTCAGGACCATGGACTTCTCTTCACCAGGGCTGATGTGGTTGCAGCTACTGCTGAGTCCTCAATCTACCAACAACAAAGACCAACACTGAGCCACTGATATGGCACCATTCCTCAGGAGGGTGGTGTGGCAGGTCAATTACCTTGGACCGTTTCCATTTGGGAAGGGAAAGTATTTTGTTTTTAGCCACTTACTTGATATGGATTTGCCTTCCCTGCCTACAATTATTCTATCAAAACTACCATCTATTGGCTTACAGAATGCCTTATCCACCTTCATGGTGTTCCAAACAGCCTCACTTCCAACCAAAGAACTAACTTCTTAGAAAATGAAGTGCAGAAATGGAACCATGTTCATCGAATTCATGGAATTCACTGGTACTATGAGGTCCCCCAACATCCTGAAGCAGCCAGTTTGGCAGGCTGATGTAATGGCCTTTTGAAGACTCGGTTATAGCACTAGGTGGGTGGCGAAATATTGAAGGGTGGGGCAATCTCCTCCTGGATACAGTGTATGCTCTAAATCAGCATACGGTGCTATTTCTCCCATAGCCGGGATTCACAGGTTTGCGAATCAAGGGTTGGAAATGGGCATGGAACCACTCACTATGATCCCTCACGATCCACTCATAAAATTTTGCTTTCTGTCCCCTCAACTTTAGATTCCACTGGGCCAGAGGTCTTAGTGGCAAAGGAGAAATGCTCTCCCTAGCAGCATAGCAATGATTCCATTAAACAGGAGAGTGACACTGCCATCTGACCATTTGGGATCCTTGTGCCGGTGAGTCAACAGGCAGAAAGGGATAAGTGATCCTGCCTACCAAGGGGAGGTTGAGTTGCTACTATACAAGAAGGGTAAGAAGCAGCATGAATGGATGTGGAAGATTTTCATGCTCTGAGATTAAATTTAACAACCCAGTTCAGGCAGGATTGCTAATGGCCCAGACCAGTGGTCGGCAAACTGTGGCTCGTGAGCCAAATGCGGCTCTTTGGCCCCTTGAGTGTGGCTCTTCCACAAAATACCACGTGCGGGCGCGCATGTACAGTGCGATTGAAACTTCGTGGCCCATGCGCAGAAGTCGGTATTTTGTGGAAGAGCCACACTCAAGGGGCCAAAGAGCTGCATGTGGCTCGCGAGCCGCAGTTTGCCGACCACTGGCCCAGACCCTTCAGCAATAAAGGTTTGGGTAACTCACTAGGCAAGGAACCATGACAAGCTGAGGTGCTTGTTGAAGGCAAAGAGAATACAAAATGGGTGGTGGAAGAAAGTAGTTATAAATACCAGCTACAACTCTGTAATCAGTTGCATAGAAGACTATAGTAGCTGTAAATATTTATTTTGATATGAGTGTTCATATGCGTATTACTGAATATTTTTCTTTCTCTCTCTCTGCCCCTTACTATCCTACTTTAGATATTTTAATAGATATTCACTTTGTATTTCAGTATTTAAGGTAGAGGATAAAAAGGCAGTACAAATCTCCCAGGGTAAGAAAGAACATTAGCCAAAGACCAAAAATATTTTATATCCTCTTTCAGAAAAAGGGTTAGTGTGTTTCACTGCATGTTGTACTATGTTAGGTAGGAACATGACTGTGTTACTGTCTTTATTTGGAGATTAAGTGTGGTTTAAGCAATGTGTATGAGTGACAAATGCTCAGAGAGAGGACAATGGTGACCTGGTGATGGATCGGATTCATTAGGCTGGACTATGTTTGCTTACATTCCCTTTCCTGTGTGCGTCTAATTAGAGTGGGCCACACGAGATATTCTTATGGGAGTTTTTTAGGGTCAAGGGGTATGGAAGGAAAGCAGCAGATGCTTTGTAGCTCACACATGTTCTCACTTATCTGCTGGCTCATCTCATTGGTGTGAGGGAGTGGCCATGCCTGCAACAGCTCTACCTTCCCCTAAATCAGTGGTTCTCAACCTTGGCTGCACATTAGAATCACCTGGGAATCTTTTTAAAATCCTGATTTCTCGGAGGCCCAGAAATCAGGATTTTAAAAAGATTCCCAGGTGATTCTAATCTGCAGCCAAGGTTGAGAACCACTGCCCTAAATCCTTCTTCAACCAATGCAACGCCTAGGCCAGGTGTTCGTTTTACTTCTTGATGAAAAGCCTCAACTTCTCCAGGATGTTTACACTACCAAGGCCAGAGGCAATGAGAGCTGACATGAGCTTCAATTCATCCTCATGGTTCCCACTGTGTTGTGGATTCCAGCTTTTCCTTGCTCTCGTCTAGTCTATAGTCACATAAATCCATATATAGTGTTACAGGTATTTGACCTTACCAATGAATAGTGGATACCGTCTCGCTATATAAATATGTAACATGATATAATATAATGTAATATAATAAGTATAATATTATTAGCCAAATATATAATTTGTTGCAAAGATTTGACCTTGATCAAGATATGCTTGAGGAAATGAGAAATGGCTGCTGAGACCCATGAACTGTGTCCCAGTCCCAGGCCTGGAATAATTCCTCATAAACTGTGCTCTTCAAGGACCCAAGATTCCTCCCTTATCTCTGCATCTTGAAAGGACGTGATTTCCTGCTCATTGCTAGTGAACTTTGAACCTCTGCCAACCTTTCACCAAGAAGCACGTATTCCTATCGTGTGAAATCGAACGTATTCCTGCTCTCTTCCCAAAAAATGTCTGCGAGCTCCCATCCTAAAGCCTTCAGCCCAGCCACCCATTGTCTCTAGATCCCTTGCCAAACACTAGCAGTTGGCCTGACCTTTCCAGGATGACCGATAACATTGTCCTCCACCTTTAATCATCCTGATAACCTCAGATGTCTCCTTCCCAGAGACTTTTGTTCTAGTGTGGCTCAGGATCAGAGATGAAAATAGAAGACTTCCACTTCAGGGGTGAAAGGAGGGAACAGGGCCAGTCCCCCTCACCCCCTCTCCTTGGGTGTTCACAGACATGAGTGATAGGAAGCCTCTCTCATTTGGGACATTTCTGTTCCTCTGACTGCCTCTAAACTTCTCCCACATCTGGAAAAATGCCACCCTGGGTCATGACCTGGGGTACCTGGGTCTCAGTGATCCACACTCCACGCTGTAGACTTACTAAACCCCAAAGGGACTTGAGAAACTGGTGGAAGTGAGGGGTGAAGTCAGGAGTCAAGGTGAGACTGGAGTCAAGAGCCCTGTTTGGAGGCTGAATCCTTGTTATTGACTTGCTTAACAAACAAGAGCCATTAGAAGCGACCTTTTTTCCTATTGACAAAGAAGTATATATTCAGGTGTTCCTCTCAGCATTCTTGAGAATACTAAAAATGTCAAACAGTGTAATCAAGCATGTCAAACTCAAAGGCTAACACGAGCCAAATAAACAAGGTTTAAGTTTATGTGGGCTGCAAAAAAACAAAAGCTTCAATTTTCATAGAAATGTAGGTTTATTTCAATAGAGACATGCTGAATACAAAGGTCTGAAACAAATGAGTAATGTTAACATAAAATAATAGAACATCTTAATAAAAATTAACATTTTTTCTTGAACATCAACTTACCAGACACTGAATAACTGCACAAATTAAAAAGCATAACGCAAATAAACCTATTTTTCTTGTTCTCCGAAAAGTGAAATATTTCCTGTTGCACACACCAAACAAGTCAGTCCAAGATTAATGGCGTGGCTGCTAACATATTCGCTGCTAGTATTAGTGGAGAGAAATGGTTTGCCTATGCATAAGGTGCTTAAGGGAAATGAATGCAACATGATTATAATAATCAGTCATTAGCGAACGTTGTAGTTTGTTATTAATAACTAGAGGCCCGATGCATGAAATTCATGCAAGAGTAGGTCTTTCTTCCCCCATTTCCTGGCACCGGCTTCCTTCTGGCACCCGGGATCCAGGCTTCCCTGGCAGCACCGGCTTCATTGGGAAGGTCATCCAGTCTAATTAACGTATTATGCTTTTATTATTATAGATTATATATAACAGAATATTGTAAAAATTAAGTTATGAAATTTTTATTAAAACATTTCCTACATACCATTATATTAGCTGGGCTGCTTATTTGTTGTGAGCCACATGCAGGCCAGCGGGATGCAAGTTTGACATTGCTTGGTCTAACTGTTCAATAATATTGAGTAGGTATGAAAAATCATGTTTTCACTATGCTTAGTAAAGAAGTGACCACAAAATGCTAAATCTTTTTTATCATTTTTTATTTTTAATTACAGTTGTCATACATTATTATCTTAGTTTCAGGTGTACACCCCAGTGATTAGACATTACATAACTTAATAAGTGATGATTCCTATAAATCTTATACCCATCTGACATCATACATAGTTATTAGAATATTATTGACTATATTCCCTATACTGTACTTAACATAACATCTCCATGACTATTCTGTAACATGACAACCAAATTATGCTTTTTAATCCCTTCACCTTTTTCATTCATGCCTCTAATACATGTCTATGATTGTGTTTCTGTTCTGCTTGTTAGTTCATTTTGTTTTTTAGATTTATTTATTGATAGGTATGTATTTATTTCCATTTTATTGTTCATATTTTTTGTCTTCCTATTTATTCTTAAAGAAGATCCTTTAACTCTTCATTTAATACTGGTTTGGTGGTGATGAACTCCTTTAGCTCTTTTTTTTGTGTCTGAGAAGTTTTTTATCTGTCCTTCAATTCTAAATGAAAGCTTTGGTGGGTGGAGTAATTTTGGTTATAGGTCCTTGCTTTTCATCACTTTGAATATTTCTTGCCAATCCCTTCCAGCCTGCAAAATTTCTGTTGAGCAATAAGCTGACAGTCTTATGGGAGCTCCCTTTTAGGTAACTAACTGATTTTTTCGGTCTGCTTTTGAGATTCTCTCTTTGCCTTTAACCTTTTGCATTTTAATTGTGATGTGTCTTGATGTGGGCCTCTTTGGGTTCAACTTGTTTGGGACTCTCTGTGCTTCCTGACCTTGTATGTCTATTTCCTTCACCAAGTTGGGGAAGTTTTCTGTTATTATTTTTTCAAGTATGTGTTCAATTTCTTGCTCTCTATCTTCTCTAACCAGCACCCCTATGATGCAAATGTTGATATGCATGTATTGTCCCAGAGGCTCCTTACACTTTCCTCATTTTTTTAAATTCTTTTTTCTTTTTACTATTCTGATTGGATGTTTATTGCCTCCTTATATTCTGACTTGCTGATTTGATTCTCAGCTTCATCTACTCTATAGTTGATTCCCTATTATATTCTTCATTTCAGTTCATGTATTTTTCATTTCTGACTGGATCTTTTATATGCTATTGAGGTTCTCACTAAGTTCATTGAACATCCTTATAACCAGTGTTTTGAACTCAGTATCTAATAGATTGCTTGTCTTCATTTTGTTTAGTTCTTTTTATCGAGTTTTGTTCTGTTATTTCAATTAGGACATGTTTTTTGTCTCCTCATTTTAGCACTCCCCTGTGTTTGTTTCTATGTATTAGGTAGAGCTGCCACATCTCCCAGGCTTGGTAGAGTGGTCTAATGTAGTAGGTGTCCTATAGGGTCTAATGGCACAGCCTTCCATATCACCCAAGCTTGGTATTCAAGATGTGTGCCCCATGTGGTCTGTACACCCTCCTCTTGTAGTTGAGCCTTTATTGCTATTGGCATGTCAGTGGGAGGGTTTGACCCAGGCCAATCAGCTACAAGGAGTGACTATGACCACTGATAACTGACCTGTGACCACTATGGAGGATGAGTTATGCAGGGGCCCACTCCACAGAGAAGGAATTACTTCAGTGAGCTCCACTATTCACTGAGTCCACCCCTTCAGTGTGTCACTTGTGTAGGTGGTTGGGTGGTGGTGCTTTGATGTGGTCTGAAGCTGTTCACTGGGTGCGCTGGCTCTGGGAACTCCTGGGAGATGCAGGCAGGTTTTCTTCCACCTGTGGTCTGCTTGGGGCCACCCAGCATGAGCTACAAAATGATATGCAGATGATTGCTACTTGCATTGGGCTTGGAGGTACTCAGGTGAGGCCAAGCTATGAACCAAGGCCAGCTTCTGCTAATGCCAGAGCTGAGGACAGATGCTGCTTGTTTGAGAGAATTTAGGAAGATCTGAAACATGAGCCAAAACAGGCCATTTGTATAGAAAAAATGCCAAATCTTTTTTAAGAGCAAGTGGCAGAATGATATAAGCCCTTTTGTTTATTTTCTTAAACTTTAAATTGCTGACTATGCCCAGAAAAAAAAAGTGTCAAGCTGTTAGCAATGATTTATTCTTGGGAGTGGATTTGGAGAGGAGAAAAATTCTCTTCCCTACTATATATAATTCTGAATCCTTAGTTTTAGTTATAATAGTATTTTTGTAATTTAAAAAATAAAGATTAAAAATTATGTTTTTGAAGACTGATAACTGGCAGAAAAGCATTTATAATTTGAGGTTAATTTTTACAAATAGGATACAGAATATATAAAGGTTACAACTCCATAAAGTTTCATGCAGAGAGAGAGAGAGACAAAGACACTGAAAGGAAAAAAAATAATTCAACATGCAAATGCAGGTAATTTCTGAATACTAAGATTATAAGTAACCTATGTCCTTCAGGATACTTTTTGTATTTTTAAAAAATATATTTTATTGATTTTTTACAGAGAGGAAGGGAGAGGGATAGAGAGTTAGAAACATCGATGAGAGAGAAACATCGATCAGCTGCCTCCTGCACACCTCCTACTGGGGATGTGCCCAAAACCAAGATACATGTCCTTGACTGGAATCGAACCTGGGACCTTTCAGTCCACAGGCTGATGCTCTATCCACTGAGCCAAACCAGTTAGGGCACTTTTTGTATTCTTGAAGCTTCTAACATGTGAATTAATTTTTTAATCAGAAAAAAATAGACATTATTCTTTTCTTATAGTCAGCCTCTCTATTAATGTCCTGTGAGTTGTGAAGGACTCACATTTCCTTATTCTTTTCCTCAAATCAAAATTCTTTGGGGAGAATTTTTCTCATGGGTGCTGTGGTAGCTGTGTTCCTGTGGAGAAACTTGCAATAATCCTGCCCATGAAATAGCTCTGTAGGCCACCTGGGCACTTGGCGGTCACACAACAACTCTGTTGTCATCAGCAGCCTTTGTCTCCACCTTATTAATTAACTGGTTATTAGTTAATCTTCCTCCTAGGCAGTCACTTTTGCACCCAATTCTCTAATTCATATCTGCTGTCAAGCACCATTCCCTTCATTTCACCTACAATAAGAATTGAATGGAGAGGATTTAACTCCCTGCCAAAAAGACCAATTCAAAAGCAGGGCCAACACCAGACACCTAATTCAATTATTCTTACATTTATTTAAGCTCCTGATGTGTACCAGTCATTGATGACACTAAAGATATAGAAACCATACTGGCATAACCCTTGGGTGTTAATAATAGACTGGTTGGAGAAGGGGATGGGGCCAGGGAAGAGCAAGAAGCAGGTTTAAAACAAATGGGACTCACCAGTAGTGATGCTAATGAGCAAAGGAAAACCGTGGCCATCGCCATAGAGACAGGAAGAAGATGCAGGATAGCAGCAGTGGAGGAGGGCAAGGCCTAAGCTTGTGCATTTTCCAAGAGCAGTGGTTTGGTCCCCAGAACAGCAGCACCAGAGCCTCCTGGGTCTTATGAGACATACACATTCTTGGGCCCCACTCCGGACTTCCCAAGAATCAGAGACTCTGGAGGCGAAGCCCAGCCATCTGCATTTTAGCCCATCCTCCCCTTTTCACTCCCTTCAGCCCAACCCCCACCTCTACCACCTGGGATTCTGACAGCCCCTGAAGCTTGAGGACCTCTGATCTAATGTTCAGTGATTGGCAGATTCTAAACAACTCGGAAAGGCAAATACAGCAGAAAACCCGGCATAGATGAATCACCTGTGCCTCCTGAAAAAAACAGAAAAGGTGCCCCTGGACAGATGCCCAAGATAAGCTAACAAAAAGCCCTGTTGCTGTTGCAAATTGAAATCTGGGCGTATTTATGATATGCTAGCTCAACAGTAAGTTAAATGCCTATTTGAACAATTCAGAAATGACACTCTTGCCATTGCCTATTTCAACCATTCCCAGGAGTGCTGAGCGAGAGGAAATCACCCAGCAACAGCCGAATTCCATGAATCAAGAGAATCATGTACATTTGAACCTGCACAGGTGGTAGGGTGTGATAAGTGCTTTATTAGGAATTTGAACACAATGCAACAGAGAGCACTGGAAGTAATCACTGCTGCCTGTAGGTAGTTAAAAGAAAGCTTTACTGAACAGACGTGTAATGTGGAGCTCAAATGGCTAGAATTTGATGAGGTAGAGAAAAGAGCAGGAACAATAGTTGGGGTGGGGTGGTCACAAAGGCCTCCTGGAGGCAGAGAAGGATGGGAAGGTGGGTTACAAAGAGGTTCAGTGCCAGGCTGAGGAAGATAAACATTTTCTGTAGAAAGTGGGAACCATTGGAAGGTTGCAGCATAATGGTGTGATGAACTAGACACGTAGAAAGACCATTCTGTATGGGCAGAGAGAATGGATTGGAGATGAGGCCAGTCAATTGAGATTATGGGTGATTTGTGTTTGTATGTTTTCTACTATGAATGTATTTTGCTCACCACTTGCACTGGAATTAAGGCGTGTGGACTCGAAGAGCAGGTGCACCCCAGCACATGGGCAGCTGGAGACGAGACTGAGGAGGCGAGAGAGCAGGGAGCAGGGCCACAGGCAGAAGCATCAGCCCCAGAATGAGGAGAAGCCTCTGACTTCTGAGGTCAGAAAGAAGCGGCTGCAAATGCATGAGATGCAAAAGGTTTTAAGTGGAATCAAGTTGAGATCCTATGTACAGAGGCCTCTACATTGCACTAATGAAGACAGCACATCGTTGCCTGGGAATGTGGGATGGGGCCTCGTGGGAGCTTGAGGAGCACTGCAAAGGTTGGAATAAATGGCAGCCCATGCCCTAGAGGTCGTGTTATGTGCCAGGCACTGTCCTAAGTGTTTCATTTGATTCTCACAACAATACCAGGGGCAGACACTATTAATATCACAACATTTCACAGAAGAGAAAACTAAAGCATAACAAGGCTACAGTCCCACAGGTGGTAAGCGGTGAAGCTAGAATTTGAACCCAGGCAGTCCCAAAGCAATGCCAGGATTTAGAGAAGAAATACGCTAGGCATGATTCAAAGAGCATGAAGTAGTATGGAGAGCTCAGCTGAGTTAAAAACCATGTATTTGTCAGGAGTCAGTCTGAAGCCCCGCACTTGCTCACTTCTACAGAGAGAACCGTAGAACTATATACTACGTTCTCTGGACTCAGGAGGAGAGACGTCTAGGGCCACCCTTAAAATGTTGCCATGAGTTGCACTCACAGAAGGTGCTGTGAGCTCCCACATCACGTGAGAAAGCCTCAGTTGGAGCGGTTGAAGCGTTCCGTGGAGAACACCAACTGGGGCAGGCAGCCGCCTGCTGGGCCAGAGCCATCCTGTCCCAGAAACCCCGGGAACTGCAGCGGGAAGAGGGCTGCTTTCCAGCACCGTCTTTGCCTCATCCACCGTGGAACTGGAAGTTCTTCAAGTATTTGGGGAACAGCAGCTGCCAACTAAGCTGAATCAAAGGATCTAAAAATAGCTAAAGAAAACACAAAGAATGTGAAAATCAGGTTATTTGGGAAGCCAAACCAAACTTAGAAAGATTACAAGATGGGTGGGGAGCAAGAAAACAGAACCACAGCCTCACAACCCCCACCCCCGGGAACTAATTACATCCTTGATTGTTGTCTCTTTGCTGCATAGGGCTCCTAGGGCTCGCTCTCTCTGCTGCTCCTTCTGATGAAAAATGCTCTCAGGCCACCTTCACTGAACATCAAAGCCTTCTGATCAGATCAGTAAACTGCCTTGTCTGGTACTGTACTCACATCAAACAGAATCCCAGGGCAGCAAAAGGGGCCCATGCTATTCCCTGTCGTCAGTGGGTGGGCCTGCCTTATGTGCACCGGGAATAACTTGCAAAACCTTAAGTGTCGGCAAAAAATACTCAGCCCCCGGGTCCTTACATGTGAGATTTTGAGGTGCCCAGAGGAGATCCAGCGTAGATTTGGGTAGTGAGAATGATTGTCACACCAGAAAACCCTCCTAACAGTAACTTCGCTCATAAGGGCATATTACACACACACACACACACACACACACACACACACACACACACACACTAAGTGTAACAAGACAATTGGAACAGTCCCAGGGTCAGTGCAGCAGTTCCATATTGTCAGTGCAATTGGGGGCCATCCTCATGCACAGCTACCACGCGAGTTATATAGAAAGAGGATCCCGCTCTGCTCAGGTTGGTGCCTTCATGCCCTGCCCTTCCAAAGTGATGGGTATGTGTTCCCAGCTAGGTCCTATATTGGTCTCTCCTGCCTTTTCTGTCTTCTGGAGGCCACCAGATTCCTTGGCTCATGGTCCCTTTGTCCATCTGCAAAGCACATCACCACCACATCTGCTTTCATCGTCACATCTCCTGCCCTCTTCCCGGACCCTCTTGCCTACCTCTTTCTAAGGACCCTTGTGGAACCACTGGGCCCACCTGGACCATCCAGGTCACTCTCTCTATGTCAAGATCCTTAACCTAATCACACCCACAAAGTGCCTTTTGCCATGTAAGGAAACACATGAATAGGGTCCAAGGGTTAGAACGTGAACATCTTCAGGGGACCATCACTCAGCCTAGCACAGGGCCTCAGAGACGTGTCTCTGGCTGTGTCCTCCACGCTCTCACTCACTCTAAGGGAACAAGCCACTCTTCCTAAACATTTATGTCTGGTAATTCTGGAAATTTCCACATGTGTTCCTCAGACAGCCCTTTTGGGTACCCCATGGCACGACCCTTTATTTTAGTTCACTTTGGTAATGCTTCTTGATAGTGTGTGTTAATTAGAGGCTTTCCAGAAAAACAAAAAGGATATGTTTTATAAAAAACATAAAAAATGTTTATAAAAAATGGCTCACACAATTATGGAGGCTAACAAGTCAAAGATCTGCAGATCCCATGTCACAGTTTGAGCCCAAAGGTCAGAAGCTGCTGTAGAACCAGGAAGAGCTGATGCCCCAGATCAAAGGGCTGCAGGAAGCATAATCCTCTCTTACTAGAGGGGAGTGAGCCTTTTTGTTCCATTCAGACCTTCAACTCCTTGGAAAAGGCCTACCTGCATCAGGGAGGGCAATGGGCTTCACTCAGTCTGCCCATTTAAATCTCATCCAAACACCTTCAGACACTTAGAATGTCTAACCAGACATCTGGGCATCCATGGCTGGGGCAAGTTGGCAGCGGTGGCAGCGAACTGCTCATGCCCAGCTAAGCCCTGCTGGGAGAGTGTCACCAAGCACTAACCAAGTCACCCTTGCCCTCTACAGTCCGCACTGTGGGTGCCCAGAGGCCACCAGCACCTTCGCCCATCACTGCAGAGTCAGCACCCCCACCTGGAGCCAGCAGGGCAGATGCAGGGCTACCTGAGGGCTCCTCGAAGGAGGCAGGAGTGAAAAATGTTCCATTTGCACCACACCCTTGATTGCAGCTGCCTCGTCCTGCAGAGGCATGCAACACGCCCGCCTTGCCTGCAGCCCTTCCTGCACTGTGAGCCAACCTTATGCACTTTAACTTTCTGTTCCTTCCCTTGAGCTCTTTTCCTGCAAAACCCTTCATGTTTTCATGTAAGTAGACCCCCCACGTAGATCTCTGATGCCTTCTCCCCCCAGTCAGTTCTCCACAGGATCAGGCAAGCCCGACTCTAAGATACATGATTCAAAATGTAAACCCAGGCTGAGAAACCTGCTGAAGATTGCCCCGTCTTCAAGAAGAAAGGGATGTCAGCAGTGTCCTGAGTACCGGGAGCAGAGAAGAAGTGGGAAGTTTAGGCGTAGTGGGATATGGGGGTGAGGGGTTAAGTTATGCCAATTAAGCCCAGCCCTGTCTCTTGGCTGCATGGTTTTCCTGAGAACAATGAAGTTTACCCACTGTCACCTGCAGACCTGTCACTGGGCAGCCTTTCTGATCCTGAACTCCCCTTGACACATGAAGATGCTCTAGCCAGAATCCTCTCCCTTCCCCCTCAACCTGCACTGTCAATCAGCCCCGCTGATCTGGACAGACGCGCATTTCCAAGGCTGCTGGAAAAAGCATTCATATTTCATGAAAACCTAATCTGGCTGAGTGTGTGGAGGTTGGGAGAAAGGCCCTGGTGCTGCCCTGGAAACAGAGCTCGGAGGCCCCAGGAGGGAGGCTGACTTCGTAGGTGGGGCCTGCAGAGTCAGGGGCCGCAGAGCCACCAACAGGCTCAGGTTGGGTTTGGGGAGCACAGGATGCCTAGGGGGTTTCGTCAGAAACCTGTCAGCCAGGTCAGGGAAGGGACTGACTTTCAGCTCAACTCCAAAGGCACCAAAGGTTGGCCATAGGTACCCTTACCTCACAGCAACCCAGGGTAGCAGCTAAGAACACAGGTTTGCAATCCAATAGTCCTGGGTTTCAGTTCATGCTCAGCCCTTCTTTCGATAAAAACTTTATCTCTTTACTTTACTTCATCTCTCAGCGTTAAGGATGCTTTGTCTCATATGAAATTGAACAACAGCATCATTAACAGCCCCACAGTATCATTAGGGACCCAGATTGGTCCACTATTCTGTCTCCCTAGGATATGGCTTCCATTCTCAACATCACCTAATGGTCTGAGATGCTCATGGAGCTTCCAAATTGCAGGCTGCACGGAGGGGAAAAGTCAAAATGGGGGGGGGTCTCTTCCTCTCTTCTGGGTAGTCAGGTCCTTGTAGCAGCTGTCCTGCCCACACAACATACATTTATGCTTCTCTTTCAAGGAGGAGCGCTTGGTCTCAAAACCAAGCTACGAAATGTAAGGGCACCTGAGAAATATTACTTCTGTGCTTTTATTAAACTAGGTTCACTGCTCATCACCCCAAATAAAATTGGGCTCCTGTCACTAAGGAGGAAGGAGAATTGAATGCGGGGGGAGGCAACAAGCACTTGCCACCGAGCCTCCTCTAGGTCCCATTCTACTTAGTTCTGTTACCAGCATCCTGCTCACTGTCTCCTCTCAGTAAAGACCACCGTCCGGCACCAAGAGAGCAGGACTGAGGCGAGGGCGCAACATCTAAGGAGGCCCTGACTCTCAGACTCATGCAAGTGCAGATGCTGCCCCTGCATGAACCTGGGGGGGGGGCCTCCTTAAATCTGCATCCTAGGCATCTTGCAGGCCTCATCCTAGTCCAGCTCTGCCTCGTGTTGCCAGGTGGAAAGGCCCGCCCCTTTGTCCCTCACCACATTGTGCAGGGTACTTTCTTTTCATTATTTGTTGTTTTCCAAGTGGGCAAAACTTCTATGTGAGCCTCGGCATTTAGGTCAGGTTAGGGTTCTTGAAGACCTCAGACCTCTTCAGACCCTCAAACACACAGATCACCCACAATCAGTACCCATGCCCCCAGATAGCAGGCAAACGTGTCTGGGCGGGCAGGGTGTGTGACACTTTACCGGGAAGGGCAAGCCTGCCTTCCCCACGGCACTGCTTCTCATTGCTCTGAATTTCACCACTGCTGCAGCCGGCCTGGCACCTCCCACCCCCACCTCGGCTCTGACTGCTTCCAGGAACACACCAACCGCTAACGCCAGCCTCTCACAGACCAGCTGGCCTGAAACAATGTGGATACGTCATGGGCGCCATACACAATAGGTTAATTTCCAGTCCAATTATAATAATGGTAATAATTGGCCACACTCCGGGAGCTGGCAATTTCCACTATTTTTAACCTGCATCACTCAGGCTCCTGGCTATGCGCACAGCTGGTTCCAAGAGAGCTGAGTTTTCTCCAGCTGGGAGCCTGGTGCACCGGAGTCTCCGCCCGCCCCTCTCTCTCAGGTGGTGTTCCTCCAGGGAGGCATCACCCGCCAGTCCAGGCTCAGGGGACCGTCACCCTGCTTCTTCCCTCTTGCCCTTCCTTCCCAGCTAGCTCTCCAGACCAGCAGAGATCCGATTTATCCTGTTACCACCGGTGGATACCCCGTGGGTCTTGAACTCAGAGCCCCACTCAGGGCCCCTTTCCTCACCCCGCCATCCCCAAAGAACTTGTGTATTCCTAGTTTTATTTTGACAACGCACTTTCTGAACCCTGGTGTGGGCCTCCTGGCTCTGGGTGTTTCTCTGACATCACCATGGGCCTGACCTCCTGCCTCACAACATCTGCCAAGCGAGAGGAGGTGTTGGCAGGACACTGGGGGGACCACCCATATTGGGAAGCGGGAGGGAGGAGAGAAGGCACAGGAAATACTCCACAGCTTTCATCTTTTGCCCCACGGGTAGAAGGACATTTGGAGTACTCCTTGCAAGCATCCTGGAAGGATTCTAGGGCAGACAAAACCCTCGGTGAGCATGGCCCCTGCGTTGCGCTTTCTGCGGTGCTTGTGTCTCTCTTATCTCCTTCCATCAGTGAACCCCTTAAAGGCAGCCATTGTGCATTTTGCTGTGGTCACTCAGCACAACTCTGACCATGTCAATGCCCAGTGTTTGTTAAACAAATAGCACTGGGCACGTCTATAGCCTGGGCATGTTCAGACCTCACCAACTGGGCATTCAAATAAAGTCATATTACTATCAGCCACATATTGTATATGTCATTTCAAAGGGTGCCTATGGGCGATCTTCCTCTGTGTGCTCCTCACTGACTTGTCACAAATGGCTAAGTGAGAGGACAGAGCCAGCAGTAGGGTGAAGAGAGGATGGCACTCAGCTCGGATACAAAATGTCAGGAGCCCAGGAAACTCAGGAATGGGATGAACAACATTGTCATGCACTTGTGTTCGTTTCCCAGGGCTGCCGTCCAAAGCACCACAAACTGGGAAGCACAGACAGCAGACGTGTGTCTGTCACAGTACCAGCTGCTAGAAGTCAGCAACCGAGGGGTCCGCAGGGCCATGCCCCTCCCTGGCTCCAGGGACGAACCACCTTTGCCTGGCCCAGCTCCAGGGAATGCGGCGCAGCCCATCCGCTGTGTCTGGCTCCACATAGGTGGCTCCCTTTGTGTCTCTGTGCTCACAGGCCTTCTTCTCAGGACACCAGTCACTGGACTCAGAGTCCCCCCTAAACCAGTCTGACCTTATCTTAACCAGTCACAGCTGCAAAGACTCCAGTTCCAAATAAGGTCACATCCTGAGGCTCTGAATTGGAGGGGGACACCATTCAATCCAATGCAGCAGTATTTCTTACCAGTAAAATCAAAATGAATGCAAAAACATCATGAAGAATAAAATTTTTTTAAACTTTAAGTAAAGGGAGAATCTGTGCCTGCACTAGCTGCCGCTCCTCCTCCACCTCCCCTGTCCTGCCCTGGGGAGATGACCTCTGAGCAAAGCCCCCAGAACAGTGTCAGGGCGCTGGGAAGACACTGACCCTTGGCCTGTGCATGTTGTCTCATGCAGAGACAAGAATCGCTTCCTGGGACGTGACTCTCGGCACCAAGGCGCCCAGGCGCTGCTGAAACACTTCTTTTCCCTCTTGCATAGCTGTGCGTGGGGACGTGACTCCATTCCTAAAGAAAGAGGCGTGAGGGAGAGGCCGTGCCCTGTGGCTGAGCTCTCCTTAGGGCGGTGAGTGTCTGAGGGAGGAAGAGCACTGCAGACAAGAACCTTCCCCAAGGCTCCAGCCCCGCCAGGCATGGGGGGAGGAGGAGAGAGGGCCGCACCTAAGTTTGCATGCAGCCTTTCCCATCATTCCGGCAGCTCCTCCCATACACTCGGAAAGGTTTCCAGAATTTCCAGAGGAGCCTCCCCACCCCTTCACAGAAAAGCGCAGCCTCTGCTTGTCTGCTGGTTACTTAGCAAGGGAACAAGAAACAGCCCAGCCAAAGCCGCATAATTCAAAACGTAGGTCATCAATGCCCTTGAATCAAATTACTGGGGCTAAGGGACACCTAGGGAGCAGGTTCCATGGGTGTAT
The DNA here is from genome assembly GCF_000147115.1 of Myotis lucifugus. Taxonomy (NCBI): domain Eukaryota; kingdom Metazoa; phylum Chordata; class Mammalia; order Chiroptera; family Vespertilionidae; genus Myotis; species Myotis lucifugus. The sequence continues at coordinate 3,336,739 of NW_005871164.1, forward strand.
TTTTCTTTCCTTTCTGGAGTCGCAAAGACAAAAGCACTGAAATCTGCAAGTTTCTCTCACTCCGAAAAAACAAACGGCAGAGAAGTCAGTATTTTTAGTATCTACAGGGTTTTTTAGTATATACAAAATCCTATGCAGTTTCCATGTGTCATCTCCACGAAATCAAACTGATGAGGTTGATACCGAATCATCCTTGCTTTTGAACTGAGGACAGTCTCAGAGACATGGCTGATTTACCCACTGTTACCCAGACGGAGTGTGGTGCCAGGGTTTGAACCCAGGACATGGGCATCCCTCCAAACACTGGGATGCTCTGTCTGGTTCACAGATTACATGCCGAGTATCAATTCTGATCAATTCATGACCCTCTGACGATTGGTTTTCCAGGGAGCTCGAAGACTGAAAACAAAATTGCACCACATCACAAGCCTTTGAAACAGGTGTGCCATTGCCCAAGCAATTCCACTTCCAGGAATTTGCACAAAGGGCGAAATCCTATATAATAAAAGCCTAATATGCTAAGTGTTTGGTTATCCGGTCTTCTGTTCAAACAATCAAAGCATAACATGCTGATATGCTAAGGCCACTCTACCACTCACTGACATGCACTGACCAGCAGGGGGCAGATACTCCAACTGGTAGGTTAGCTTGCTGCTGGGTTCCGGCCTATTGGGACTGAGCAAGATGGGCCAGACACATCCTGGAGCCTTCCTGCAGTCCCTCCCCAGCTGGCCAACCTCCCGTGTCCCTCCCTAGCCCCTATCGTGCATCGGTGGGGTTTCTCAGCCTGGCCTGCACCCTCTTGCAATCCGGGACCCCGCGGGGGAATGTCGGAGAGCTGGTTTCAGCAGATCCCACAGGCCAGGCAGAGGGACCCCACTGGTGTATGAATTCATGCACCGGGCCTCTAGTCAATTATATGCCCCAAACTGTATCTCTAAGGCTTCGTATAGCAGTGTTATGAATGATGGAGGTGGGGGGGCAAATAGAGGATGGTTGAATAAATTATGATACACTAAGGTTAAAGTATCCCATGCTTCCCAGCCTTGTAGTTACCTGCTATTTAATACTCAAAATAACTGGACTTCCCATGCTTTTATGCCTCAGGGGTTCCTGAATGTTCCCAACAGTTCAAGGGAGTAGCCGTAGAGTCTGGGTGTAGCTGCAGTGGCTGGGTGTAGCTATCAGCTCTTGGTTCATGTTGCAGTTGACTCCTAACATCCTTTGGCCATATTGTTATCCTTTCTCCACTTTTCTGCAAACATGAAAACAATCCCCTTCCTTCATTTCTCAAGGCATTGCTTGGGCGTATAACTGTGTACAATAGTCTTTACTGAAAAGATCATAAAGTGAACACATGACAGAAAATTACACCTCAGTCTCAAAGTCCGACATCTTTATATGTAAATCCATCATTTGTGATTCAATGCAAGGAGCTTCTTGCTGAGCAATTCACCTCTTTGTCCAGGCCCACCTGTTCCTCTACCGGCCTCTCTTACTTTACCCACTTCCTTCTCCTTTCCTGGGTCCCAGACCTGCAACCCCCAAAGGAAGCCAGCAATCTGCAGCCATCTGAACAGCTCAAGAAGACAGCTTATTCTCTGCCATTTATCTCCTTCATGTCTCAAACGTGGGCTCCGATGAAGTCATTAGTTATTGCCTTTGCATCAGCAAAAGGCCCATCTAAGTGTCCTTTTATCCCAACGGGAAAAAAGAAAACAATTTTTCCCTTGAATGAATCTTGCTACCATCCCCTAAAGAAACCCAGACAAACTGCCAATAGCTTTTAAAATAGCCATTTATTTTTCTTCTCACCACACATTTAATTGAATTCCTCGGAGCCATTAAAAGTCATGTTGTAGAAAAGTATTTAATGACATGGAAACAGTGTTTCTGGCATATGGATAAATGACCAAAAAAAAGACCGATCAAAAAGTACGTGCAATAGAAACCAAATTATATGAAAGTTGTGTGTTTATTTGATTATGAAAAGAGGGTAGGATTTAGAAACATATTATTGTGTTTTTCTATTTTGCCTTCCTACATCCATCTGCCTCGGGGTGATGCATTATTACAGATGCCAAGAGAAGGAATTACTGTTTAGCTTTTGCCATTTTAAATAGAATTTTACACCTGAGATGGCCTGGAAAGCTGGGAACTGGTAAAAGAGGGCCATTCAACATATCAGCGGCTTTGCATAAAAGACGAGGGAAGAGAAATGGAGACAGAATCAGGGAGATGGTCAGAGAGAAAAAGCTGTGTCCTGTGAGCTCAAGGGACCGATGGCAAATAGGACCTCACTCTAGTCTCCTCTTGGCACTCAGGGCAGAGACCATTGTGCCAGGCCAATTCATGGGGCATGACTGATAAGGCAGAGAGAGTGAGCATACCCCTGGGCAATGGACTCCAAGTGAAGACAGGGACCAGTGAAAGCATGCGTGGACCAACCCAGTCAAGGGTATATAGAAGATGTGGCAGAAACTCAGGGACCTACAGGAGCCATGGAAAGATCTAGATAACAAAAGAAGGCCCCTGGCCCCTTAATAAGCTGAGAACACATGGGACACATGTCAGCCTCACAGATGTCAGGGGTAAATGCCAGCAGAATGTGCAAAGATGAGACCAGGCCAGTTATGTCTCAGCACATGGGGGCATCAGCACAAGCTTGGCGTCCCTCTGGCCATGTAGACATGGAAGCTAGAGCTCTGTGTTCCCCAGTGGCATTTTGAAAGGAGTTGGGTGAGGCCAGTAGGGAAAGAATCTGAAAGACTGAGCAGCTGTCCCAAGAAGATGAAGTTAAACCTATAAAGTACTGACTTAGACTAAGTTTAACCTCCAATGAGCTGGCCTGAGAATCTAACAATCCCATGTAGCAGATGGGCCAGGGTTCAAAATGGACCCTGGACCAGGGAGTCAGATTAGTTACAGAGGAGTTCTCAGACTAATGTACATTAGATTCACCTAGAGGACTGGTTAAATCACCCTCAGGGTTACTGATTTCCAGAAGGTCTAAGGTGGGACCTGAGAATTTGCATTGCTAAGAAGTTCTCAAATGTTGCATATGCGGCTGGTCCAGAAATGACACCTTGAGAACTAGTCCTCTAGAGAGTTAAGGAATTCCATTGTCTTGACACAGCTAAATGTAGTGATGTGGAGGCTTCTCTATCCATTCATCCATCATTGCTCTATATATATATGTTCATCTACCTACCTACCTATCTATCTAACTACCAACCTTCCTATCTATCTACCTAGCAACCTTTCTATCTCTCTATCATCTACCTACCTACCAAACTTCCTATCTACCTACCTACCTACCTTCCTACCTACCTTTGTATTTATTTATCTATCTATGACTAAAATGCATATACCAAATGGCAGCTGTGTTATTAACTAGGTTATAAGAATATGCGTGATTTGTATTTTTTACTTTGTGCATTCTGAACTTTCTAATTACCTAAAATGAGCATGTATTACTTTTGAAATCTGAAAAAAAAAATTGAAATGTTATTCAAAAGAGACTTGCTGGTTGGGATTCGTCTAACACAACCCAAGAAAATGATCCATACCAAAGGGTCAGGCTCTTGCGCTTCCTCCGGGCCTGGCTTGCCCTTCCTTTCCCTGAACCTCGTGCTGCAGATACTTTACAGCAAAAGGTGGACTAATCCTAAAGAACTTGTGAAGATTTGCATCACCACTGACTCAGCCTCTATGTCAACTGGGGATCATTGTTTACTTTCCAACCAGGAAAGCTACAATACAGTACAACACCTAGGTTGACCTCAGGTCACTAGGAGATGGCGGACGTCTAAGGGACTGGGATAGGTGACAGATCAGTTTTGCTGGCAGGTTCAGTACCGAAAGTTCCAGGACACAGGACCCAGCCTGAAAGAAACGGTGGGCAGCTGTTCACATCCATGGGGCAGATAGGAAGCTAAGGCCGACTTGGGAGCTAAGTAATAGTAAGACTAAGAAGTTCCTGGCTCCAGCCTGGTAAGAGGGCTGCCCGGGATGCACTGCCATCCCAGCTGGACCCGACCTGCCTCAGGCCCGCTAACAGCCTGGGGGCTGGCGCGGGGGCCTGCTGCAGAGGCCAAATGGCCAACAAGGTGGAAACAGTACATTTCGCACACGATTAAGTTTTAAAAGCAGTTAAACTGCTTGTGGAAAAGTGTGCTTTGAGTGTCTGGGGACATCTTATTTTCCATAGGCAAAATCGCCTGGACAAGAGATGATGCTGGAGGCTCAAATCTGGCCGTGAAGAAAACCGCAGAATGCACTGTGCTTCTTTTTAAAAGAAATCTCAAGTCTTACAGAAACCCAGCTGGCCTCCTGCAAGCACCAGTGCCACCACCCTATTTCTTATCTATTGCTTTGTTTCTAGAAATGGCTCAAATATCGATTTCTTAAACTCTGCTTCAGGGGTGACCCAGGTTTAGGAGCTGAGCGGGCTGACAGTTCTAAGCAAAACAAAAGGATCCATTTATTTGAGGAATTAGAATCCATCTTCTTTGACTGTAACAGTCTGTTGATATTATTCCTTTCCCAGCTCAGGGAACATTAATAAGCAGTTGGGTGGACTCATTCTATCGAATTTCACCACAGGCTTCACAATCCATAACATGTGTACACAAGGTGACACATACATTGAACATGGGGCACAGATGGCCAGCTAACTGTACAGCATTTGTCCATTCCCTTGTTATTCTCAATACTTGGCTGTGAGTTCCTTGAGGGCAGAAATCGTGTCTGAATCTTCACTGTAACTGGGAATGCCGAGCACTGTGTCTGATGCATAGCAGGTTCACTAAAGTTTGTTGAATGAATGAATAATACAATAAATACATAATAATTGTAATGACTCCCATAGAGAGATCATTTGCTATGTATCCAAAAGTATGCTAAACAACTCACATTTTATCATTGCATTTAACCGTAAAACTGATCATTTTACAGATAAGAAATGAGTGGAGAAAAAGAGAATAATTAGGGAAAGAAAAAGAAAAGAGGGTAGGAGAATGAAGAGAGGGATGGGGAAGGCGGCTGAGGGGAGAGTGGATGGAAGAAGAGGGGAAAGCGGGGGCAAAGTAGAATTGAGAAGGGAAGAATGAGATGAGGAGGGGAGTGGTGAGAAGAGGTGAAATGGGGAAAGGAGAGGGAGAGAAGAAGGAAGGGAGAGGTTTAGAGAGACCAGCTGGCACCTGTAAGTAGCTTTGCCCAATGGGAAAGAAGGAAGGGAGAGGTTTAGAGAGACCAGCTAGCACCTGTAAGTAGCTTTGCCCAATGGGAAGTCCTGTCCAGGGGAAGTTACTGGCAGAATTTCAGTTGGGTCTGCAGACCTGGGATCCAGAGGAACAGACCAGAGGAGCCTGGCGCAGTGCCAAGACAATGGTCAGCACCAAGAATATAACAAGGGCATTTGTCCATCCCCTTGTTATTCTCACTACTCGGCTGTGAGCTCCCTGAGGAGACTACCCCCAAAGGCCAGGTTTGAAAACCAAGAAGGCAGGCTTGGTGAACGTCTGTCAGCAGGTAGTGAAGCTGGAGATGCTGGATTAGAAACCAGAGACTGGACTCTAATCCAAGGTCACAGACAGAGACAGGCCTAGAGCACACTCAGGAATCCAGTTACAGAGCAGAAGCACGGAGGAGACCAGGCAAGATGCCTCTGGTCAGGCTGAGGGATGACATGTGATTATTATAACAAAGTGTTCGTCTATTTGTCTGGTTTTTTTTTAATATATTTTATTGATTTTTTACAGAGAGGAAGGGAGAGGGATAGAGAGTTAGAAACATCGATGAAAGAGAAACATCGATCAGCTGCCTCCTGCACGCCCCCTACTGGGGCTGTGCCCGCAACCAAGGTACATGCCCTTGACTGGAATCGAACCTGAGACCCTTCAGTCCACAGGCCGACGCTCTATCCACTGAGCCAAACCGGTTAGGGCTATTTGTCTGTTTTTAAATTAAGGACTTAGTTGTTTGGCAAAAACATGTGATCATTATAAACTAAAATTAAGCAATGCAAAATAGAACAAAGGTCAAAGAATAGAACTCATTAATCTGCATTACCTAGGAATAAACTTTGTTATAATTAGATTTTACTTCAAATAGCTCTCTAAGCACATATACACAGAGAAACATAGTTAAAGAGGTGGATGGGCATACAGACAGATACTTGAACATACAGGTAGGTATTTTTAAAGTATTGAAGTTTGTTTTACTTACATTGGCAGCCCAAATTTATACTTCCTCATGACTTGGAAAACATTAAACCAAAAATATAATTTTTAATTATCCTTGACAGTAATGGTGCCTTAAGGCACAAAGCAGAAGCAAATGTATCTTCATCCCAGGAGAATTTCTATGGATTAAGTTTCAAGAAAAATGAGAAGCCTAGAATTTAATGAAAAATAAACAAAAAACAACAACAACCACAAAAAAACAAGGTGCCCATTTTGAGAATAAGCCAAAGCAAGAGAGAGCTGAAGCATGAAATATTTCAGATATTAGAATTATTAGACATAATTTAAAAGTATGTTCAACATGCTTAAAGAAATAGAAGGGACACTTGAAAATGAAAAAGGAACTAGAAATAGAAAGTGTGCCCAAACAGATTTCAAGAAGAACCAAACAAAACTCCTAGGGGAAAATTTTTAATAATTGAAATGAAAACTTCAATGACTGGCTACCAAGCAGATTAGTCACAGCTAAAGAGAGCCATAGGGAACTGGAAGTGAAAACTGAAAGGATTAGCCATAAGTAAGTACAAAGATATGGAAAATTACCACACTCACAAAAAAAGTTAAAAAGCATGAAAGATGGTGTAGGAAGGTACAAT
>NW_005871164.1:3343679-3353608 GCF_000147115.1 Myotis lucifugus
GAATTCCAGGAAGAAAAAGGAGAATGAGGCAGAAGCATCTTTGAAGAAATAAAAGCTAAAAAATTTTTAACAGTGATAAATTATTCTTATCCACAGATTTAAAAGGAAGAATGAGGATATTTAAAAATACATCCTGAGATACACCATAGTCAAACTGGAAAATACCCCCAAATCAAAAGCAGATCATAAAAGTAGCCAGGAAGAAAAAACAAATTAATTTCAAAGGAGACTCTTTAAAGTACAAGTCTCTTCTCAACATAAACCAGTATATCCTGGAATGATGTCTTCAATAATAGAAATTAGAACTTATATGGCATCTATAATGTATCTAGAAATGTTCTAAGTGCTTTACTTGCATCAATCCACTCAACCTTCAAAATCACAACTTCAAGAGAAAACTTAAATAATGTCCCCACATTCACACAGTTTGAATTCAAATCAAATTAGCCTTGTTCAGAGACTATGCTCTTGACTACTACATTTAATAATTTTCTGTGCTGAGAGAAATAACCATTAGTCTGAATTTTTTACCTGTGAAAGTATCTTTCTATAATGAGCCACAGGTAGTTTTCTCTTCTGGTAATGGCAAACTACATAATTCAATTAAAGCTTTGGATCAATAAAACCTTCCCACAAGGAAAACTCCAGGCCCAGATGGCCTCCCTAACAAATTCTATCAAATATTTAATACAAAAAATGAAGCCAATCTTACACAAACTCCACCAAAGTAAACAAGGAACCATCCCAAATTCATCTTTTAATTTTTTTATTGTTGACATTGTCATAGATGAAACTCTACCAAAGTAAATAAGGAAACATCCCAAATTCATTTTTTAAGGCAAATATAATCCTAATACCCAAACCTGGCAAGAGCATGACCAAAAAAAAGCAAAATTATAAGTCAATTTCACACTTGAACATAGATATAAAAATTTTAACCAAAATATTAGCCAACCAAATCTAGGGCAATTTGGAACAATCTGCTCAATTAAAAATGCATTTATCCTGTGACCTGGCAATCACAATTCTGAGGATTTGTTCTACACATTTAACTGCTCTGATATAAAACGACAGTGTTCACTACAACATAGAGTATTCATTGCATCATTGTTTGTATTAGGAAAGGTTTGGAGACAACCCAACTTTCCCAACAATAAAAGCCTCAGTAAATAAATTATTGTACATCCATACAGTGGAATATTGTGTAGCTATATAAAAATGAATAATGAAAATCTCTATGAACTGATATAAAAGATTTCTAAGAAACATTGTTAAATTAAAAAATCAAAGTAAAGTACAGAGAACAGTGTTTACAGTATGCTGGCTGTTGTATAAGAATGTAAAAAAATTGAAAAATTCTATTCGTAGCTATTTGTATAAATACTGAGAAACATCAGAAATTACAAAAATCTTCTGTGTGGGGAAGTATGTGAAGAGGTGGGTTATCGTCACTGATAGGAGAAAAAAATTTTATTGAACTTCCCTTTTATATTGTGTTTTAATTTTTTGAACCATGAAATTTTGTATATTATAAAAGCTAAATAAATTAATATCAAACAATAATAATGTCTTTTATGGAGAAAGCAAGACAAGATTAGAATGAAAATATACTTTTAAAAACAGCATATGAGGGAAGATAGGCAATATCTGAGATGTTGAGCAAACATATTGGTTAACTTTAAAGTGTAATCAGTTAAGCATTAATGATAAACTTTCTAGGCTAATTACTTAAAAAAGGTAGAAATAATAGTGTATAAGTTTTGAATCTACAGAAGATAAATTGAAATAAGAAAAACTATTCAATCTCTTCAAAAGAAGAGAAAACCCACAATAGAAAAGGCACAACAAAGAGAACACATACCACAATAAATAAATCTAAATACACAAGCAATAACAATATATATACAGATAATGATTGCTTATTAATACATTGTGTTCTTGCATGTATTGTTCCAGTAATGCCCCCCACCGAAGTCTCAATTAATCTCTTGGTTGACTGGATTTTATCCCAAAATAGTTGGTTTATTTGGTTCCAGAATGGCTCATATGTACATATTCTCTGATTCTTTAATGTTTGATAATTGCTGATATGTATTTTTTAAATTTTATTTTTTCAATTACAATTTACATTCAATATAACTTTGTGTTATTTTCAGGTGTACAGAATTGTGATGACACAACCATATACTTTACAAAGTGTTCCTCCTGAATATTCAAGCACCTACCTGGTACTGTGCACAGTTATTACAGTGTTACTGACTACATTCCCTCTGCTGTACTTTCCATCTCCGGGGCTATTCTGCGACTACCAATTTGTAGTTCTTAATCCCTTCGCCTTTTTTACCCTGCCCCTCAAACCATCCTCCCCTTTGGCAACCATCCGTCAGTCTGTTCTCTGTATCTATAAGGCTGTTTCTATTTTGTTTGTTTATTTATTTTTCTCTTTAGCTTCCACATATAAGTGAAATCAAAGGCTATTGGTCTATCTCTGTCTGACTTATTTTACTTAGCATAATACCCTCTAGGTCCCTCATGCTGTTGCAAATTGTAAGATTTCTATTACAATTGTTAAAATTATCTCTAGCTTTTCCTGGATTTCAATGATCCCATTTCTAGCCAAGATTATTCTATTCCTTCCTGTTTCTAATTTTCTCCGGTAACATTGATTTATTCTTCATTTTCATTCCTTAGCTTTGCAAACTCCATTTCCATCGCATTCAGATGTTTTATCATCTAATTTCTGAGCTCTTCAAAAATTTGAATTTAAATTCTTGTTAGATTATTATATAGAATGAAATATTTGGAGATAATTTTCTTTTTTGTTGGGTTATTTCCCCCCCAGAATTGATTATTCAGCTGTCAACTGCATTCTATGTTCATTGAACTTGCTTTTATTTTTCTGTTCTTACTATTATTTTTGGTTTTTATAGTACATTGACCTAAGCACCACACAGTTTCTTTTGATCTTGCTTATGCTTAACAGGATAGCTCTGTCCTCTGATGGAAGGTGTATGAATTCTCATGGACCCCCTTCCCACCTGAAATCTGTTTCCCATTGCTCCAAACTTCAACTGAAGAGTTGAGCATGAAATTTGACCCACTTGAAGCCAGAAGTAAAGATCAGCTTGGGCTGTGTGCAATCTTTGTTGGAAAAGCTGGCCTGACCTCTTTCATTTGAGATTCAGTTAAGTGTCCTATAAATAAGGTTCATTCCACTTAATAAAGTGGGTAATATTAGTCCTGCACTTCAGCTTAGAATTATACTCTGAATTCAATGTGATTCCCTGAAGACTACATGTCATACGAGACTATCAATTCTAGTTGTTTGCTTCTTGTTTTCACCCGTCTCTTCCCAGTAGCTGTTTTACTTGGCCAGATAGAAAAGATCCTGAGTTTTTTGTTCAACTCTTATTGTGTGTTTTGTTGTTGTTGTTTTTACCAGTTAGAGGACGTTTGCAAAATTTCTCAGGACTTTGCTGACTAATCTTCTTTTTTAATACCATACTTCTAGGAATTGGGAAGGTTATGATGGGGTTGCATTTTAATTTGGTTGCTGTTGGGATTTGTTTTATTTTGTTTTGCTGCTTTCATTTTATTAGATATGGAGGGAAATAAAGTTTGTGCTCCAACTTCATCCCACTGCATTAATCTGGAAATTAGATGAATACATACTGACATGGAGAAATAAATTGTTGAATAAAAAGCAGGTTGTAAAACAGTATTTATAATTGTTTCAGTGTCATTAAAATATGAATTTTATCAATTTGTGTGTGTATATAGCTATATCAATGACTATACAGACATATGTATACATAGATATAGATAGATAGGTAGATAGATAGATAGATAGATAGATAGATAGATAGATAGATAGATGATAGATAGATATAGATACAGCTATAACCACAATATATAAATGTGTTATATACATTTTGTATAAAAATATGTAAGGGTATGTACCAAAAAGTTATTAATGGTATTCTCTAAATGAATAGCTTTAATTTTTTCATTGTAACTGTCTATATTTCATAAAGTTCTATAATACATATATGGATTGCTTTTTTAAAAAAGCATGCTACTATTTCTTTTTTGTTTGTTTGTTTTATTTATAGCCTGACTTTTCCAAAATGAATCTGACATGGTTTTCAGCAGAAAAAATATACAATGAGGTTAATGAAATAGAAAATCAAGACCCAGGGGAAACAAAGAGAGCAAATAAAGAAAGGGGAGAGAAGCGAAGGGGCGTCAAGGATGACCTGATTCTGTCACGAAATAAGTTCCCGCCATGTGCAGCCTGGAGGGTGCCTGGGTGCTGTTAGGAGAGTCAGTGGGATCCAGTTAAGAAAAAGGGAGTCATGCCAGGGAGTGAAACAGAGACTGGACCTATGCTTGCCCTTGAGTTGAGAGGTGATTTTCCCACACATCCCAGCAGGAAGTAAAATGTGCAGCCATTCATAAATAAAGCCTGCACCTAGAGCCAGTCCAGCCAATACCATCAAGAGACATGTGTGAATACAAGCTGATTTAAACAAATTGGCATTTGGAACATACAATGAGATATTAAGATTGAAAGCTAACATGAGGACAATTCAGAAATTGGTCAATCACTTCATAATGTCTAAGATAGATTATTACCTGGCCATGTGGGTTGGGCGGGCAACCCAGCTGCCCTTCCCACCTGCACACACCTCTAGACTGTTGTTTTGTTTGATGCTGCCTCATTTTTCTTAAACATGGCAGAGTCCATTTTGTCACTACCATCTACCCAGCCCCAATCCTAACGCCTCCACATTGTCAACAAAATAAAACCTATATTATTTTATTAACCAATACCACTTCAATAAATTCAATTTAAAAGTAAATAAATAAATTGCCCTAATCGGTTTGGCTCAGTGGATAGAGCGTCGGCCTGCGGACTGAAGGGTCCCAAGTTCAATTCTGATCAAGGGCATGTACCTTGGTTGCGGGCACATCCCCAGTAGTGGGTGTGCAGGATGCAACTGGTCCATGTTTCTCTCTCATCGATGTTTCTAACTCTCTATCCCTCTCCCTTCCTCTTTGTAAGAAAAATCAGTAAAATATATTTTTTTTTTTTAAAAAATCACTCGGAGTGATTTTCATAGAAAAATAATAAAATAAATAAATAAAAGTACCACTTCCACACTGTAATATTCATAAAGCTCTCAACAATGTCACATCCCAATCCACCTAAACTATTTCCAACTCAAATTAGCAAAGACTTACTCAACCTAGTAGATAGGGTATATCCCTAAAATCAACTGCCTAACAGGAGAGATGATATATAAACAAGTACCAATAATCAAATATAATGATGGAATAATGTATTCCCTTCTGTAGGGTGAAGGGGCTGTTATAAACACCTAAGATGGCTAGGTGTCATCCCAGTTGAGTTTTGGAGTAGAAGGGGAATTTTTGCCAGTGGTACAGCTAAGGGAATTCTAGGTAGAATGAGAAAAGACTACAAATGTATGAATGCACTTTTTTTTAAGGAAACAGAGAGCAATCCAGAGATGCTGAAAAATAACCAGGCTATTTCACTGCAAACCTCCAGTGACATTGCATTTCCCCGGATTCCATTATGTAAAACTAACATGTGAATGGTGTTCTGTGAGGCTGTACAACATCGATGGCCCTCAAACCTCTAAGTGGGAGTGCTGCACATGCGACTAGAAAGAAAGGTTCAAGTTAGGTTTGGAGGGATTCTGAATTCTATATAAGTTCTACTTTGTTCTGTGGAAATCAGAGCTATCAGGAATTTGTAAGTCTTGGAGTGACTCAATCATGTTTGACTATTCAAAAAAATATTTATTTTACAAGATCTATCTTAAAGTAGTTAGGAAGATAGTGGTGAGAGAGAGAGGGAGAGAGAGGGAGAAGAAGAGAGAGAGAGAGAGACTAGAGTCAGTTAGGAGGCAATTATAGTGACTTTGAACCAGTGATTACTATGGCCTTGAGTAGAGAAGTGGCAGGGGAGTTAAGGGAATGGGATATTTGAGAATTTCAGAGATAAACTCCAATGAAATTGGTAACCCATTGATGTGGTGTGAGAGAGAAGGAGGGGTCAACAAGTCCGGGTGACTGTGTGAGTGGGAATATTCTTTAAGACAAGAACTTCCAGGTAGGAGCTGTTTTATGGAGAAAGATGTTGAGTGCCAGGTAAGATGTACAATTGAGAGGTTTAGGATTACCAGAATATAATTCCTAGATATCAAAGTCTAGAGGTAAAAGTCTGGGATTCATTAGCAAAGTTCTGGTTCAAAATAAAAAATTGGGAATTATCAATATGTTGATAGTAGTTGAAAGTTAAGGAACTAGATTTCTACATTTAGTTTTGGGTTCTGATGTAGACAATTGCAATGAATCATCACACTCACTGTAACAACTAGAAAAAAGTGGATAAGGTTTAGAAATGTATATTTTCTTTTGTTTGTTTTTGAGCTTACAAATATGTTTTATTTTACAAATAGAGTCATATTCTGATGAAAAATCCAAGAGGCATTTTTCCAAGATACAAACAAAAGGAAGTAAAGAGACAAAATGCAGGAAGACCCAGGAGACTTAGAGATAACTTACAATTTCTTCTTAAAACCTATTAAGAATGTTGGGCAATGTACATGTACATACATACAAACATGCTAGAGTAATGGAAGTAGTAAAATTCAAACAATATGAAAAAGTACATTGTTAAATAACATCAGAGAGTGGTGAGAGCAGAGTCTAGAGGAACAAAGTGCCAGCAGAGGACAGACCTCCAAGATGAGAAGGGGCCAGGGACTGCTCTCCTCCCTGCAGGTGTCTGCTGAGTCCTGACACGAGTCGGTTCGTGGAGAATCCAGCCCATTGTAGGCAGAGGGACTTTGCACTGATAAGGAGAGAACAGTGGAGCTTAGAGCAACCTTGTGGCTGGCAAGCAAGATTGGAATCTGTAAGAGCTTCAGATGATGAACTCTTTGTCCACCAATTACCCCCCTTCGGCATTTGCTGAGTGAGTAGGGAAGCTGGAGCTGGGCTGGAGACCAGAGATGGCCACAGTCACGCAGTGCTTGGAGTCCAGAGTCCTGCTAGAGGCAAGAGCCTGCATATACCAGGCAGCACCTTGACCCTGTTTCTCAATGTATGCAAAAATTAATTTGAGATGGATGTATCAAATATTAAACCTGAAATTATAGAACAGCATAAACTGATGAACAAAAATAGAACCAGAGACATAGAAGCATCGAACAGACTGTCCAACCTATGAGGGAAGGCGGGGGGGGGGTGGCGAGGGGGTAAGAAATCAACCAAAGGACTTACATGCATGCATATGAGCATAACCAATGGACAGAGACACTAGGGGGGTGAGGATATGTGCTGGGGGGTGGGAGTGGCCGGGGAGAAGTCAATGGGGGGAAAAGGAGACTCATGTAATACTTTAAACAATAAATAATTTAAATTTTAAAAACCTGAAATTATATTTTTAGTTGATAAACTGGACTTACTCAAAATGAAAAACTTGTTCGTGTCAAGACATCAATAATGATGCGGGAAGAAATAGAATATTGGGGACCAGATAACTGTAAGAAATATTAATCATGCTCTGTTTAAAGAAGACACATTCTAACCTGGCTGGCAATTGCACCCAGGACCTGGGAGCTCACCTGGAAATGCAGGGAGCTGCCTATTATCATGGAAAGATTAACAATCTTATCACAGAAACCAGAGCAGATTTTTGTGGATGAGCTGCTTCTCTCCCATACTGCCGGCAGTGTTGGAATAAATGCTCATAATGATTCAACCCTGTCTCTGCTTAATTGGTTCAAGTAGTGACAGGCAGCATGGGCCCATTGATTGTCGGGTTACAATAAGAGAGTTAAAATGCAAGCCACAGTCTGGGAGAAAATATTCACTGACATAGCTTGTATCCAGAATATATAAATAACTCCTGGAAATCAATAAAATTTAAAAAGCCAAACTAGCTAATGAAAAAAATAAGCAAAATGCTTAAGAAGTGTTTTCACAAATGAAGATATCCAAATGACCAAAAGGCATTAAAATGATTAGTCATCAGGGAAATGCAAATGAAAACAAGAACGAGATTCTACTATACAACCACCAGAATGAGCTAAAATGAAAGACTGGCAACTGCAAGCATTGGGGAGAATGTGGAGCAATTGGAATTTTCATAAATAGCTGGTATAAGTTAAAAATGGTAGAACCATTTCAGAAAACTATTTAGCACTTTCCAAAGAATGTAAGCATGAGCTTTCTCGATAGCCTAGCAATTCTACTCCAGGTTACTAACCCAAGAAAAACTATATACCCACCAGAGGTTTGTAAAAGGCTCTTCTTAACGATTTTATTCCTAAGAGCCCAAAACTGAAAGCATTCCCCATCAACAGGAAAATGGATTAACAAGTGGCAGTTAATCCATTGCAATAGCAAACAACAATGAAAAAAAAAAGAGTGAACTACTACTACACACAACATGAAAGAATCTCAAAAAATATGTTAAATGGAGGTAAGACATAAAGAGTTCCAACAGCATGATTCCATTTATATGCAATCCAAGAACATGAAAAACTAGAGACAGAAGAAAGAATAATTGTTTCCTAGGGGTGGGGGTGGGAGTAGGCATTGACCGGGAAGAGGCACAAGGAAATTTAATAAGTGGATGCAAATGTTCTCCATGTTTACCATGTTGGTTATATGGGTATATGAATATGCACAAAAAGCCATAAAGCTATACACTTAATGATTCCTGCATTTTTCTGCATGTAGATTATACCTGTAGCTATAATACTCTATAAGACCATATGCAGTATCTGGCAGAGAATGCATAACCACTATCTACTCACAAGGAAACAGCAAATGAACAAAAATGAGGAACTTTCTATCTTTTAAAAACAAATGTTAATGCATAAAATACAAAATAGAGGTCTGTGAAAATGTTCCAGGTTAAAGAAAGCTATGGAGACATGACAGTTAAACACAATAGCTGACCCTGGATTGACTCCTGTACTGGAAGGGAAGAGCTCTATGAAGGACTCTACTGGGACAACTAACCGAACTAAACTGTAGCCAGCAGGCTAGACAAGTGTCGTATCAGCATAAACTTCTGGCGGTGATAACTATGGTGATGTAAGAGAATATCTCGATACTTAGAGAATTTAAAGCAAGCATGTCAAACTCGCAGCCCGCA
Organism: Myotis lucifugus; assembly: GCF_000147115.1. Taxonomy (NCBI): domain Eukaryota; kingdom Metazoa; phylum Chordata; class Mammalia; order Chiroptera; family Vespertilionidae; genus Myotis; species Myotis lucifugus. The sequence continues at coordinate 3,352,879 of NW_005871164.1, forward strand.
TGCCTTGTTTATTTGGCCTGTGTTAGCCTTTGAGTTTGACATGCTTGATTTAAAGGTAAAAAGCCATGATATATATAATTTACTTTTAAAAGAAAGAGAGCAAATGATAAAACAAATGGGATATGAAGAATCTATGTGGTTTTCTTTTCATGACACTGTTTTAATTTTTCAAATATTTGTAAATTTGAAATTAGTTTCAAATAAAGTTTTCAAAACTAAAAACATTTTTTAAAATGCCCACAATGAGAAAATAGCAGATTATAGAATACTATATGCTGGATGATCATCCCAAATTGTTAACAACAATTATTTGGGGGGAGGGGGATTGTGATTATGTGGAGATAGGAAATAAACGTTAACTTTTTCTGTATTATTTGAAAATTTCATACTGTTATTATTATCAGGGGAAAGGTTATTTTAATTTTTAAAAGTACAAAATGACCATTGAAATGTGATTTGACTCATTTTTTTGGTAGCTCGGGCTTAGAGCAAAAGCCCAAAGTTAGAACACCTAAATCCTATTCATCCCTTTAGGACTCAGCTCAAATTTCACCTCCCCCTGGAAAGGCATCGGATTACGAAAGGGATAGTCGAAAGTGACACAACCCATACCTCTCACTAATAAATACCAGTGATGAATATTGTGGCTGCTGAATTACAAGGAAGGGTTGACGTACCATTCTTAAAAGAGGAAAGTTAGACCTGGGTCACGTGCCGTACTTGCACATCG
>NW_005871164.1:3353834-3419300 GCF_000147115.1 Myotis lucifugus
CAGGAACTCTCCATTTTAGTTTGAAATATTCCAGAGAAGGAAGCAAATTGGCCAAGCTTGAACAGACTCCTTCTTACACCAATCAACTACGACCAGGGGTATGACAAAGAGTTGAAATCATATTTGCACTTGGAAACTCCATCAGGAAGAAGGTCATGCTGTACTCTTAGTTGCTAGCTCTCATATCATCTTTTATTAGTGTTATGGCTATTTATGTGCTTGCAATAACTCATCAGTGGACTGTAAGTTCCTCAGGGAAAAAGAACCACGGGGAAATTTCTCCATAGACATTCTATAAATTGATGGCACAGTATTTTCCATATACTAGATGAAGTATAAACTCCATGAGGAAAGAGATGTTATCCACTATTTTCACTGAAACTTGAACCATACCTGGCACATGATAGACACTCAAAATAAATATTTGTAAAGCAAAGAAATAATATATGCTCAATATATATATAGGATGGATGGATGGATGGATGGATGGATGGATGGACTGACAGATAGGTGGATGAACAGACTGATATGTAGGTTTTCCTCTAGTAAAGATAAATTTGTCCTCTGGGGAATGCAAGGTATGTTTTCTGAGCCTGGATTGGTGGAACTGACTGGCAATCAGGTAAGCACAGTCATTAAGACTTGAAATGATCATGCTCTGGTGTTGACCTCATTACCTGCAACCGTACATCACTGCTATGGTACGGTGGGTGAGCTGAGGCTAAATAGGTCTTCTAAATCTTTCTCTCTCTGAAAGTTGAAAAAGATATCTGAAAACCCAGCTTAGAAGCACTGATGTACATATGAATTCAATTAGCAAATGCTTGGATACCTACTGTGGACAGACACTATTCAAAGTCTGGGGGCTTAATGGAGAACAAGACAGAATGCCATAGTGCTGTCAAAGAAAGTACGAGTTGCTTCTGAGGTACATAATAGCCTTAGGGCCAGGAAGGCTCCCTGGAGGAATTGATATTTTAAGGTCAGACCTGAAGGAATTAGTAGAAGTTAACTAAGAACCTGGAGAGAGGGGAAGTGTTCTAGGTACAGAGTACAAAAGCCCACAGCTTGGAACTTAAGAGGAACTGAAAAATAATCAAGCATATGGGTCAAGACTTACTTATAAGGATGATCATTATAATATTATTTGTGAGAATGAAAAATAAAATCAACTCAAATGTCCAACAAAAGGGAAATTATTAAATAGTCTATGCTACAGAGGATTTTTAGGTCAGTAAAAATAAACTCTCTATATATTATAAAGTTGGATACATGTCAATTACATTTGTCTAAATACATAGAAAGAACAACACTAAGAGTCTATCCTAATGTAAACTATGGACTTTGTGTGATTATGACGTGTCAGTGTAGGCTCATCAATTGTGGCAAGTGCATCATTCTAATTGATAATGGGGGAGGCTGTGCATATGTGGGGCAGGGCTATATGGGATATCTCTGTATCTTCCCCTCAATTTTGCTGTGAACCTAAAATTGCTCTTAAAAATGTCTGAAATAAATTACCTATGCTATCCATGCAATAGAATCCAACAAACCAAAAAATCACTACAGATGACATTGCTCAAGATTTATTATTTAAGTTTTTAAAAAGGACAAAGGCATACTATCAATATGATCCAAATTGTGCTCTATGTGTATCTTATTGTATATATTCGTTTCAAGTCCACAATTCCACCTATAGCCATAACTGGGTAGTGAAATAGAGGTGATAATTATCTACTTTGTGCTTTTCACTATTTTTCAAAAACTTTCTCTAAATGAAGGTGCACTCGTTTTGTTGTGGAAATTTTTTAAGGAAGAATCAAGGCTTGCTTTCGTAGTCCTTCTTGTATCCGGGAGCCTGACCGAGGCCCAGCTAGCAGCTCCACCCAGCAGGCCCAGGCTGTGCTGCTCCTCGAACCCAGCTCCCTTGGGTCCATCTCATGCCACATTCCACAGGAGGCCCATGTCCCAGCTCCCTGGGGTTGTGATCTTCCTGCCCCAGCCTCTTGTGTGAGGTCTTTTTCTCCCTCAAGAGGGTTTGTTTTACCGTCATTCCACAAGTACTGCTGCTCTGAAAGTGACCTCACTGTCCATTAAGGAGCTTTATTAAGTGCCCCGACTGCACAAGGACACAGCGGGTGGAACCAAGCTGCTCTTATTGAGCAGTGTGGGAACATGTGCTCCCCTGTGACCACAGCACCGGGAATGACGTGCTGGACTCTCTGTTTGCTGAGGGATACGGGGCTGCTGCTTTTCTGCCACCTCCCCGCTCACATAGAAGTGGCCCCATCACCCCATATACTGGACTCCTTCCAAAGTGGGAGGATTCCAGAGTGGAGCAGGAAGGAAGGGGGCAGGGCTGCATGTGAGTACATGCACATCTCAGGCTCAAGAACTTGATCTCAGCCTTGGCCCCAATTTGGAATCACTTGGAGAGGTTTCAAAAATACTGATACCTAAGGCCCCAGAGGTCCTAACTTAATCTGTTTGAGGTGTGACCTGGGCATGGGGGTCTGGTGCTCTTTGCATCCTCTCATCTAAAACTTCATTCCTGGGCTGCATTTTCACCCTTTAGCTGTTATCTAAGTGAGGGCCCCTTCCCACACCACCAGCCAATTGGCCAATTCTAAAATCCTGTTTCCTGGAGGAAACTCCAGTTCTGCTACTAAGGCTGTGCAGTTTCAAGGCATTTCTTGGCCCCCGTGAGCCTCATTTCTTCACTCCATGGCCCTGGCTTTCAGTTCTTCCAGCATTTGGTAGAACCAGCCTTATGGGCCATGACATGCCAACAGCAGCCAGACTGCAACCCCCTCCTCGGAGGGCTGAGTGTTGGCTCCTTCAAGCTTCCAGTGTTAATAATTACAACTCCTTTCCTTTGTTCTCCCAGTTCTTGAGGTAGAAGCCACTTCCTAGAATTGCTACTTCTTGACACCTTGATGCTGAGCAGACAGAGGTCGGCACACTTTTGGGGCAAAAGGCCCATGGTAATTATTTTAGGCTTTGCATGGTATTATGATCTCTGTTAAGACTATGTAACTGTCATTATAGAACAAAGCAGACATAAACAATATGTAAATAATTGAGCATGACTGTGCTCCAATAAAACTTTATTCACAAAAACAGGCAGCAAGCCAGATTTGTTTCACAGGTCATGGTTTTCGACCCTAGCTAACAACTTTATACCTAGTTAATTATTTCTGTTAACTTGTCTCTGTTCAAATAATTGTGGTTACTACTGTCTTTGGACTCAGCCTGATACAACTTCTATGATTTTTTAAAATATATTTTTATTAATTTCAGAGAGGAAAGGAGAAGGATAGAGAGAGAAAAACATCAATGATGAGAATCATTGACTGGCTGCCTCCTGCATGCCCCCCACTGGGGGGGATCGAACCCACAATCCCGGCATGTGCCCTTGGCCGGAATCGAACCAGGGACCCTTCAGTCTACAGACCGATGCTCTATCCACTGAGCCAAACCAGCTAGGGCACTTCTATGATATTTTTATTAGGTGAGTTAAATAATTTAAAGTATTCTCTTCAAGACTACTGTATTGTTTGAACATTTTATAGGCATATTCTTTTTTGGAAAAATTTGAACTAAGAATTAGTTCTTTAATAAGCACTTAGTACTGCCTTTCCTGGGCTTTAGCAGAGAAGGGAGATTATATATATATATATATATATATATATATATATATATATATATGTTAAATATTTCATTTCATTTAACATTTTCCTCTGAGAATGGAATCATTGCATTCTTCTCAGAGATATCACTGCGATTTCATGTTGAACTTTTGCTGTGAATCTGGCAAATTTATTTGTTAAATGCATATATATATATATATAAGAGGCCTGGTGCACGAATTTGTGCACCAGGGGGGGTCCCTCCGCCCTGGGCTGTGGATCAGGCTGAAACTGACTCTCTGACATCCCCCTGAGGGTCCTTGGATTGCAAGAGTGCACAGGCCAGGCCGAGGACCCCACTGGTGTATGATCAGGGTCAGGGAAGGATGTGGGAGGTTGGCCAGCCGAGGATGGACTGCGGGAGGGCTCCAGGGCATGGCCAGCCTGTCTCACTCAGTCCCAATCAGCCAGACCCCAACAGCAAGCTAACCTACCAGTTGGAGCATCTGCCCCCTGGTGGTCAGTGCACATCATAGCAACTGGTTGACCGGTCGACTGTCTGCCCCCTGGTGGTCAGTGCACATCATAGCAAGCGGCTGAGTGGCCTTACCATATCATTAGCATATACACTTTGATTGGTTGAATGGATGACCGGATGACCAGACACTTAGCGTATAAGGCTTTAATTATATAGGATGAAGAAGCAAAAGACTAATAGCTGCACTGCTCACCCCAGGGTGGTTGTGAAAAAACAAATTAGATAATGGATGGAAAAAATACTTTGAGAAGTTCAAAGTGCTGTGAAAGGCTCTTCATGAAACTTAGGGAAATATTTAATCTACTCACTTCCTGGTTTTTAAGTGCATTTCTCTTATAAGAGAATATTCATTATGTGTTCTTGCTAGTCACCTGCACTGTGTGTGCAAAATGGCAGACAGAGGCCATGTCCCCACCCCCAACAGGGCAAAGCCAAGGGTCCCTGAGTTGGCTGGGGACCCAGCCCCGATCCTGCTTGTCCACTCACACAGAAGTGTGGCATTCCAAGGCAACCTTTACTAGATATCTGGGGTAGGAGATGTACATAACACCCTAGAGCAGAGTTCTTCCTAGGGTCTATGAACTTGATTAGACAAAAGTACTAGTTAAGCACTTCCATTATGAATATAGTCAACAGTGTTAGCAGTACATGTGACCTTCTCACTAACAAAAATCACAGGCATTTTCAAATCATGTTATGGTTGTTGTATCTGAAAATATATCCTCTATGCTCACCAGTCCTTCAAAATTGATGGTGGTTATTAGATCTTTTTATGTAAAGTATTAATAACAAAGTACATATGTTACTATAGCTCAAACCTGTTCTTTTATACTTTGTTAATTATATTTCAATATAATTGGCTTCCTTTGTAAACCTGTTTACTATATTTCTTGTATTTAAACAGACCCTTAGGATTCACTAGACTGCCAAGGGTTAGATGGCACATAGACACTTAATAACTCTCTCCCTAAGATAATAGATATGTTCTCCCAAGATGTTTTGTCCTATTTTTGTTTCTTAGTTTATATCATAATTCTCACTGCTTCTTCTCTCTTCATTCACAGATTCTTATACACACCCCAATTTCAAATTCTTCACCCCACTCTACTACACAGAGCCATTCATCTCAGCAACCTTGTCAGGGTGCTCAGAATAATGAGGGTTTCTCCACTACAAAGCTCATCTTCCTTTGAAGGCAGTTTACAGGTTATGTTTTCTCCCCTTAAAGAAGACCTTGGAGGTCTGGCCACTGTATCATAGGCTTATTAAACTGCTCTGCTTCAGAGTAATTTTGATGAATTGTTGTAGAAAATAAAACCTCAAACCCCAGGCTTTGAGGAAAACCTTATTATTTACCAAAATCCTCATAGAGGAAGAAGTGAGGCAAACACACAGAACACAAAGTTTTTAGGACACTCGCCCCAGTTCCTTGACTGACCTTTCTAGGTGTACAATTCAAATCTACAAAGGAAATAGGGAATTCTTTTAAGTACATCAATTAAATTAAGAAACAAGATCATAGCAAAATATCCCAACATGGGAAATTCTCTTAAAATAGAGCAGTTCTCTTAAAATAGAGCCTGGGCCCTGTAAGTGTGACTCAGTGGTTGAGCGTTGACCTATGAACCAGGAGGTCATGGTTCGATTCCCGGTCAGGGCACATGCCAGGGTTGGAGGCTCGATCCCTCTATCTCTTTCTCACCCCCTCTCATTTCCTCTCTGAAATAAAATATGTATATTTTTAGGGAGTGGGAGAAATGGGTGAAGGATCAAAAGGTTAAATATTTATTTATTTATTTATTTATTTATTTATTTATTTATTTATTTATTTAAATAGAGCCACCTTGGTGCAGCCACTATGGAAAACAGTATGAAGGCTCCTCAAGAGATTATAGAGCTATGAACTATCATATGATCCAGGTGCAGCCACTATGGAAAACAGTATGAAGGCTCCTCAAGAGATTATAGAGCTATGAACTATCATATGATCCAGCAATTACACTTCTAGGTATTTACCTGAAAGAAATGAAAACACTAACCTGAAAAGTTATATGCACCCCTATGGACAGAGTCGGCGAAGAATGTTTTACACTGAGACAGCATTCAGAACTCTCTAGCTCTCTTTAGTCTCAGTGGATCTTCCTGTGCCTGGCTGAGGCCACAGAGAAACTGAGCCTTTATTTTTATAGTCAGAGGTAAACAAGGTAGTGGTTACCAAAGTTACACTGTTCTTGTGAGTTTCACTTGTTTACACTATTCTTGTGAGTTTCACTTGTTTTTGTTCTTGTTCTTGCTGCACTTCCCTCAGCCCATTAGCTTCCCAGGTAAGATCTAGGGAGCGTCATAAGGTCAAGCCTAATTATGCTAAGAGGACTGTGCCCTCTAAGCTGGGACTTGTTTGTGACTTTGTCAACAGGTCAGTCCGAGGCTTAATCCTACATTGGCTCCCCACAAAAGCAACCTAAGTGTCCATCAATGGAGGAATGGATAACGAAAATGTGAGCGATATATAAATATCATGTTTATATACACACAATGGAATGTTATTTAGCCATAAAAAGAAAAAATCTTTGCATTTGCATTAACGTGGATGGACCTTGAAGGCATTATGCTAAGTAAAATAAGACAGAGAAAGACAAATATCATATGAGCTCACTTATATGTGGAATCTAAACAAAACTGAGCTCATAAATACAGAGAATACAGACTGGTGTTTTCCAGAGGCAGGTGGTGGGGAGTGGGAGAAATGGGTGATAGATCAAAAGGTAAAAACTTTCCGTTATAAAACAAATGTCATGGGGATGAATGTACAGCTTGGTGACTATATTAATAATACTGTCTTGCATATTTGAAAATTACTAATAGAATAGCTCCTAAAAGTTCTCATCACAAGAAAACATTTTGTTACTGTTATGATGAATGTCAACTAGACTTATCATGGTTATCATTCTGCTATATATGCAAATATTAAGTCATTATATAGTACACCTTAAACTAACATAATGGTATTTGTCAATTATATCTCAATTTTAAAAAAAGAATGTTAGAAAACACAATAGGTTGAACCAGATAAAAATACATTGTGTAATAAACAAATACTAGAAAAATGTGATAGATATTACACTCAAAATTTTACTCAGAAAAAAAATATTTTTTACTCAGAACAAGAGAAAGAAGAAAATATAAGCAAAGCCTGGTTGCTTAACAGGAAATGTGTAAAACTTATAGAGGAAAGCTTGGAAACATTCCTGAAGGGCACAACAGCAAAATATTGAAAACAAGTAAAGTCCAGCATTAAGAGATCAATTGAGGAGGCAACACAACCAAGTACTCAATAGCTAAAAAGAAAAGAAAAAAGAATGCTGAGGCTCTGTGTACAACAAAGAAAGATCTACTAGTACATAGGAAGTGAAGAAAGCAAAGTGCCTAACAGTGTCTTTACTATGCTATTTTTTATATGAGAAAAAGCAGGGAAATAAGAATAAATATTCATACTTGCTTTTGCAAAAAAAATACTAGGATGATAAACAGGAAATTAATATAAATGGTTTCCTATGGGGAATAAAATGAATGGAGTGAGTGGAAAAAAGAGTAAGTAAATGTTTTAGTGCATACCTTTTGGATTGTTTTTATTTTATTGAACCATGAAACTGTATTACCTATTCAAATAAAATAATATTTATCCAAAATGTTCAAGTGAAAGCATTTCTCTAAATGAATATATTTTTTAGATTGTAGTAAAGGTTTTACCAGCACCAATTCACAAAAGATGCCTTTTTTTACAATTGTAACTAGCATAATACAGTTATAATACATTTCAATTGAAATCCCATAATCCATTACATTTGCATAATGCAATTGCTCTTTTCTCTATGAAGAAAAACAACAAATCGCATTCTTAATATTAAAGCAAAATGTTAAAATTTCCATTTTCATTATATAAATGTTTTTCAACCGCCTTTGGAAGTTTAAAGGGATAGTATACAAAGGCATTTTTATTTGAAAAATACATTTTAGAAAAATAAGATCCACAAAAGACTTTTAAAACCAAAACAATCCCTACATATATGCTCTTTGTAGAACCAGGACTTTTTATTCCTTGGCTTTAGTTCGTTTATTATTAGATCAAAAGTTTTTGAGTTTAAGAATATAGTAAAAAATAGAATTCTTGTTTTTAATTCATAATTTTTTAGTAAACAAATAAATACACACATTTTTCCTATAAAAGTACACAGAACTTTAAAAAATGTTCAAGAAGAAGTTCTTTTATCTTTATCAATGGAAGCTTCACATTTTCAATCGAACATTTTATAATTGTTTGCTTGGAGTGTTCTAAACTGTCAGTCATTCTTGACACCGCAATCACAAAACATCACTTTTATTCAGTACTCAGTAATATCGGTGTTTATTTTGCGGAATGCCTGTGTCCTTGGGGAATTTTCTATGATGCAATATGTCCCTTTGTAGAAAGTCATAGGAGACTGTGAGGCTGCGCTGTTGCCCTGACCTAACGGTTGACTATGTGTCACTCTTGTGAAGCTTGTGGGACCTGTTTGTGACCACACTGATCAGTATGGACCCTCTCATCTGGCATTGTTCCAACTCTATTTCTCTTTGGGGCCTCACGCAACCCACGGAATTGTACCAAAATGAAATATTTATAGTAAGACCATGAAAAGAAGACTCCCCATCATCAAAGAGGCCATACACACAAGCCCCACACTGACTTATTTTCCCAATGCAGCTGCTGGGTTAAGAAACCGGTTACTACACCGCTTGCTGGGGTGCTGAGAATGGAGGATGCAGATGAGTAAGAGAGCAGAGACACTAAGCTGCACATGGCAAGCGGGCAGAAGGAAAGGTCCTGCTAGGACACACAGCCAACTGCAGTGGTGAGCAAAGTAAAAATGGTTACTATGCTGTGGGAATGTGGAAACAGCACTTTCTGCTCAATGTCTCAAGTCCTGAGGTCGTAAACCCACATCTCCAACGAGTTCTTTGCTACTTCCCTGCAGGCTTCACACAATCTTCTTAATGGGGGTCAGCAAATGCTTTGTGTGAAGAACCACACAGTAAACACTTAAGGCTTGATGAGTCATGCTGTCGCTGTTGCACCTTCTCAACTCTGCCGCAGAGCACACAGAAACAATGGCCTCGGCTGTATTCCAGTGACACTTTATGGACAGTGAAATGTGGACTTCCTATAATTTTCACATTTAATGAAATGGTTTTTTTCTTTCAACCATTTAAAAATGTAAACCTAACCCTTAGCTTGCAGGCCATACAAAAACCGGTGGCAGACCAGATGTGGCCTGTGGGCCATGGTTTTCCAGCTGCGGTTCTAGGTGTTAGAGGAAAACAGCTGGAATGTGAGTTAGAACCACCCTGCACTGCCCCCTCACAGTTTCACATGGGCTGGGCTCCGGCTGTAGAACATGTTCATTATCATGACTGGGAAGGCCTAGGGCCAGTTAAGGTCCCCACTGAAATGTCTCCTTAATTCTTGCTTAATGTATAATTTTTGCTCTCTATCCTGTCAAAGCTTTTCAAGCTTATGGGCTCTATGGTTAGAATTTAATGTTTAGGGCTTTACATAAAAATTGGAAAACTTATCCCATAAAAGTGGAAATTTAATCTGACTCTATGTTGAGGAATGTATTTTTGGAGCAATATTTTGGCAAAGTAATAATGCCTGCTTTCCTCTGGGGCAACAGTTCTCAATGTAGTCACTGGATGTAGTCAGAGCATCGGCATCCCCTGGGAACTTGTTAAAATGCAGATTCTTAGGCCCCACTCCAGACCTACTAAGTGAGAAACTGAAGGTGTGGCCCAGAATCTTTATTTTAACAAGCCCTCAGGTGGTCCTCTTGTGTACTAAAGTTTGGAAATCATTCTCGTAGGGAAAATCATGGATCCTCCCGGAAGTAAGTGTGTTATAACCAGGACTTGGGGTTTCCACTTGATAGGAGAAGGCTGATACATTTAATTTGCTAGTTGGTGAAAGGCATCCAATTCCTGTCAAGTCCTGGCTGGGTCCTGGACCAGCTACGGGGCACTGCAAGCAGAGGGCACATGCAATGACAAGCTGCGGTGCTGGGTGAACCAGGCACACAGGGCAGTTCTGATCTGTTCTGTTGCCTCTAGTTTCCCAGGTGTCCCCTCCAGCTGATATATGGACTGAGAGGAGGGATTAGCGTTCTGGGATGACTGTATGAAAGTCAACAGTTTGTAAACAGGATAAAGGAGGCAAAATGCTATTTTCCTGATGGCCTTTTTCTAATCGACGGCCTCATTCTTTAGGTCATATGGTTGTTTTATGGCTGGCAGGTGGCAAGAGGAAATAAATGGTCCTTGAGAGAAGCAGCCTTAGTGGCTGCAATACCACAAGCAATTCCCTGACGAACCCTATCTATGCAATTGATGAGGGCTATTTCATGGAAGCAAGACAAGAAGTATTGGGATCGGGAATATACTGGAGAGGAAAATAATGTGTTGGCCAGGTAAAACAACAGAGACCTGGGATCTTGGAGAGGATGGCATTAGAATAGCAACTATGGGATAAACAGGGCTGACATACGCATTAAGGGGGCATAGATGCTCAACGAAGCATTACGCCTATCTGCCTTAGAGTTAAATGCCCTGGCATCTTCACTAGGTGTCTAGAGGTATGTGGACTTTGGGTGAGACCTAAGACACCCTGTTTAAAGAAGTTATTCATGAAGAGCTCTAAATATCTTCTGCTTATTTTGAACACAGGTGTTAGGGCATCAAAGTGGCCACACAGGCAACTTAACTTTGGTTTTAGCAGCAGGTGCCTTAAGCTGATTCCCCACCTCATTTAGGGTAGCTGCCCACAGACAGGTTGGACTGCAAGGGTCAAATCCACACTGGACAGTGCTTGTAGCTTAGCCATTGTTACCTTTTCACTCACGTTTATCCAGATACGAAGACTGGCTCCATATATGTATACCATGTCCTACAGTACATTGCTATATTTAATTTACAAAGTCAATCTCAGTTCAATACACATACAGGCCAAGGAGGAAGGAAAGTATATTCCTTTATGAAGGACTCAGGGAGTCACTTAGTAAGATGATGGCTAATAATTGCTTTCCTCCAGTTCGTATAGCAACAATCATCCAACCAGAGAGTGGACAGAATAAATGACAACATTGACTAAATAGCTGAGTGTAAAAGTTTCGTGTTTCTGTCTATGAGGGGATGTAGGATTGGTAAGTGAAAGGGGGAAAGTGTGTCTAGGAGTGGCTGAGGCAGGTTGGCAGGACATCCTAAGTCCTGGTTAAATATTGGGGCAACCTGTGAAAGTTTGAGAGGTTTCCTGGGATGTTGGCTTTTCCAATATCCTGGGTTTTAAAACAGTAGCGTTTATTGGATGACGTTTAGGGAAGAGTTATCTTTAAGATGTGAGGTTATGAGCCATTGCTCGTGTGGACTTTCTCCCTTTCTTTGGGTAGTAGAGTTAGGTGGTGTGGGTTCTTGGAAGAAAATGAGGGTGACTAAACTAGTTTGCTAGATCTGTCTTTCTTTTACCACTGAGGGTCCTGGGTCCTGGGAAACCCTCAGCAGGAGGCTAGAAGTCCTACTTTTCAATCTTGTATCAAAAGATTAAAAGTACAAAATCTATATGACAACCCCCAAAACAGGAGCTAAAAGTAACAGTTCTTACCGTCTAATGGATATGGTGTAGGTTATCCATCTTCCATAGACAATTTCACTATTTTTTCCCCCAGGTTGGAGGTGTGGGGAGGAGACAGGGACTTGCCTTAAGTGATTATAAAGAACCTTGAGGACATTTGTCTGATCTGTTTGCACTCCACTGACTTTTGGATAATTACCTTTAATATAAAACTAGTGGGCATATTTTCCTTATGTCATGCATTAATTCTTTTCTATTTGAAGCCAGCCTATCACAACTGAACACTTACCAGCTATGTTCAGGGTCTTCCCCAGGGCACCTGCCACATGGCCATCTGCAGCCTCTCCTTCCCTTGACAGACAGAACGGTTATTGTTGGCATTCTGTGCCTCAGAGGGTGCAAGAGGACAATGTCTCCATTCAGCCCATCTCTGCATTGCTGCAGTGCCCCATGTCCAGTCATTCCATGGACCTAGTCTATATCCACTTCATGCGTGTGCATGGGGCTATCTGCTGTTGATTCCAACCACCTCCCAAACCAGGAAGGGCATCCTTCTGATGGGCATTGACATGTCCTAGTTTAACGCCTCTCAAATTTCCCTTAGGGTCATAGCCCATATGGGCACACCTATAATAGGCCAGGTTCCCATCACCCTCCAGCTTGAGCATGTTTCCAGGCCACTGGCTACTCCCCATGAGTCAGTAAAAACCCAGATGTAAGGGCTTTTACTACTGCTCAATTCTTCCATCACGACTAGGAAAACAACATGTAGTTCAGCACACTGAGCCAATTTATTCTTACCTTCCTTAATCAGAGTCATGCCATCCACTGGTCTTAATGCAACTTTCCCATGGGGTAATGTCCATTCATCTTGGAACTGCCAGCCATAAACCAAGCAGCTTTTTGTTTTCAGTCAAGAGCCATTCACAGGTGGCAATTGGTTCTGGCAGCTCTTTGGGGGGCTCCAAACTCAGTCCTGGGGAAACAGGGGACCTGCCAATGGATACAGCGGGTGTCTCCTTGCATTCACCTGACAGCATGCTCCTGTATAAACCATTTCCATTTTAATACGGAACTCTTCCTGGCACTGCCTTCCTCAGTAGAGTGTTTCTCCAACATCACCCAGGACATTATGGGTACCTCAGATTCCATATAATTTAATGTCCTTCAGTCACTGAAGCAGTCTTAATTAATGCTCAATAGCAGGCTAGTAATTGTTTCTCAAATGGTGTTTACCGGGTGGCAGCATGTGGGGATGTTCTGGTCCAAAATCCCAATGGTCGCTGCTGAGAGGTGCTCATGGGCTTTTGCCATAAACTCCAGTCTGCATGGGTTCTGGTGGCAGACCCTTCCAAATTCATATCTGAATGGGGGTCTTAAGGGCCCAAAGGTGAGTGAGCAGCCTTTTTGTAATCTAGACATGGCCTGCTTTATAGTGTTCCTTTGTGTAGTATTATAGTATTCTCTATATGAAATATGCAGTCTCCAAAATCCAAATAAATCAACCAAACACAGGGCTTCTAGTTTGGTCCTAGGGATGGGTAGTGACAGCAGTTTCTTTTTAGCCTTTGGAATATCCTGGGTAACTGCTGCCCAGGTTATTCCTCAGAATTTTACTGTTTGGGCAGGCCTTTGAATATTTGCTGGGTTGTTGTTGTCTTTTTTTAAATTTTTTTATTGATTTCAGAGAGGAAGGGAGAGGGAGAGAGAGATAGAAACATCAACGATGAGAGAGAATCATTGATCAGCTGCCTCCTGCATGCCCCAACTGGGGATCGAGCCCACAACCCAAGCATGTACCCTTGACCGGAATCGAACCTGGGACCTTTCAGTCCACAGACCGACATTCTATCCACTGAGCCAAACCAGCTAGGGTCATTTGCTGGGTTTTTAACCAGCCCAGTTGGTCATGTTCATCACCATTGCATTGAAATCAGTCTTTGGTTTCTGATATTATCATAGCGTCATCAATATAATGCATTATTATACTTGAGACTTCCATCAAGTCCACATCCCTTTTGACCAAATTTTGACAACAAGCCAGTGAGTTCAGAGAACCCCGTGGCAGCACAGTAAAGTAAATAGGGGTCCTCTCCACATGACGGCAGACTGCAGTTAGCTCTTTTTCCAGATCAAAATAGAGAAGAAGCCTTTGCAAGGTCAGCGGTTGAGCAGCTGCCTCCTTCAGCCTGCTGCACTGTCTGTATGGTTGAGACCATGTCTAGAACTACTGAGGCTATGGGTGGTACAACTTTATTAAAACTCAGTAGCCTACTGTTAGTCTCCGTGAGTCATCCATCTTTCTCACAGGCCACACTAGGCTTTTGTTCAGCGAATTTGTTGGTTCCAGCACTCCAGCTTCTAGTATGTCATTAATTAAACTAGTTATCTCTCTTCATCCACCAGGTAATTCTGCTTTAAGTTCACTAACTGTGTGGGCTCGGGCAGTGGAACTGGTTCCCACTTACCATCTCCAATTAAAACTGACCTGAGGGTGGACTTACCTGCCTCCTGTATTATAAGATTAGGTAGGGGAAGCTTCCCAATTGAACAAAATTTAAGTAAAGGGATGCCACCACCTGACACAAATTCTGTTAAAAAACAACAACCAATTTTCATTAAAACTTTCACCTTAATCCCATCAACTGTTGCATTTCCATTTTCTCCCATTTAACTTTGGCCCTGTTAAGACTTGACCAATAGGGTTTGCAATCAAGTGCAATGGGATTCTTATATCAAGGATTCCCAGAAAAGTTTCTTCTCCTCCCCTTGGCCATGTTATTCACATGTGTGTATATGGCCTTGGGTTCCACACCGGGGGTGCTGCCTGAAGACCCTGGCCTCTAGGACAATCTTTACCTTGATTAACCTGCCTAGCCATCACCCCAGGGGATTTCTGGTCAGAGTCTGATCATAATCTTTGTCTTCCAGCTTTTTAAATTCCTTCAAACTGAGGTAAACAGAGTAGACTAGTTTGGAGCCCTTTAACATTGGAGGACAACCAGAGGTTCACTGACCCACCCAATCTCTGGTAGTGTTGTATCAACACCTTTGTTTCAACTCCATCAACGTCTGCTTTATTCATCCCAATCTTCAGTAACTATCTGAAGACTTCCACTCTGCTGAGTGCAATCCCTTGACTCTCCCTGTGTCTCTCCTCATTTTCTAATTACTTTAATGGTCTTAGTATCACTAAGACCCATATGGGGAAGCTGAGAGCAAATCTGATAAGGCTTATCAAACTATTGTTCAATTCAATAGCAATAAAGTTACATATGGTGTCCCTGCAACAGGGGCCTCCTTAATCACAGCATTTACCATGACCTGGGTAAAGGGCATAGGCAGTGGGTGAATATCCGTCCCAGTCATCATAAAGCCAGTCTCATTGGCCTACTTACAAAGCATATCAACTGCTTCATCAGGCATGTTCCACTTGGCATTCACTGGGGGACAGTTCCCCTTCTCAGGGTAAACAGACAATACAGTGGCTTATCTCCAGTCCAACAGGCTGACTGTTCCCTCGGGAGTAACCTTCTGTGTGCCTGGATCACATGCAACCATCTGTGATTGTTCAGTAGTGACCTGTGGGTCCTGCACCAACCCAAATGTGCTCTTCATTCTGCAGCATTCAAAACCAAAGACACAGCTCTCAATTGGTTACCCTCACCATCCATTTTAATAAAGATTCTTCAGCCCTGCCCAGTTTGGCTCAGTGGATAGAGCGTCGGCCTGCGGACTGAAGAGTCCCGGGTTCGATTCCAATCAAGGGCATGTACCTTGGTTGCAGGCACATCCCCAGTAGGGGATGAGCAAGAGGCAGCTGATCGATGTTTCTCTCTCATCGATGTTTCTAACTCTCTATCCCTCTCCCTTCCTCTCTGTAAAAAATCAATAAAATATAATAAAAAAATAAAAAAGATTCTTCAGGAAACTGGTGATACTGATCCACATAATGAGCCAGTTCCTTCATACTATATCCCCTGGTTTCAGTTGTTTCTTGGCTTTGCCCTCCCCCTACATTAAATACCTTCTTGGTGACCAAAGGTGTTACAGGTACTTTCTGTTGCTTTGAGGCTAATGTTGCTTTAGGAAGCTCAGATCAACCCAAATCTAAGTGTGGTTCAGCATCAAAGCCCAACCCAGCACTTTACTTTCATTTTGGCTGTTACAGATAAGTAAACAGAATCATATATTTAGCATGCTTCTTATTTTTCATTTCTTTACATAGCCCTTGAGCCAAATTCTTGGAAGCTGGGTCTACTACCACTTGTAAGTTCTGTTGGTAAGTTTTACCTGTAGTAACTGATTACAGCACAGCTGCAGTTTCATACTGTGGGTGACTAGGTGGCCATCAGGGTTTAAAGGCTCCTTCACCTCCACCTGAGATAGGGGATGTGGCAAAACAGCTGCAATCAATAAAAGCTAGAGGAACTGTTTAGAAGAAAAAAGATCACCAACCCCCTCCCCTCCCACCCCCCGGATTTATGGCTTTAAAAGGGCAGAGCCCTCTCTGATTTGGCTCAGTGGATGGAGTGTCGGCCTGTGGATCGAAGGGTCCCAGGTTCGATTCTGGTCGGGGACACATGCCTGGGTTTCGGGCCCAGTCCAACGTGCAGAAGGTGGCCAATCAATGATTCCCTCTTGTCTTTGATGTTTCTGTATCTCCCTCTCTGAAATCAATAAAAATATATTTTTTAAAAAAAGTAGCAGAGACCAGCTGAATCCAACATGGCAACTAATTACACCTAACAGTAACCCCACCCTCATTACAGGCTCATTGTAATGCATCAGCATGCTAAACAAAACACCCTGAACCACCAACTGGAAATGGAAAGCCTAGATAAGGACACAAAATGGCAAACAGAGCTTCTCTAGGAAGTCTCCACCCCCTTCCTGGGAAAATCCTGAATATTTCTTCCTCTCACTGAATACCATACCCCCTGATAAAATGAACCTCAACAAGGGAAGCAAATTTTGCTACAGGGTAGGAGGATGCTCTGTCTGTGGAGTAGCCCATTCTCTGTCTCACTGCTTCACTAAAAAACTCACACTTTAAACTCTATGCTGGCTCGCTTTTGAATTCTTTCCTGTGTGAAACCAAGAACCCACAGTGGGTCATGGACCTTTGGGTTCCCAGACCCCCTTGGAGTGCCTTTATCCTTTCTCTTAAAAAACCACATGTTTCTGTGAGCCAGGGCTTTCAAGCAAATCCCACTTCACTGATACCCACTGAATTGATGTTCTGAGACCCAAATCCCAGTGGGAATCTTCCCACACCAACAAACTATTCTAGAACACTAGCAGGGCATCCAAGAATTCAACTCACTTTTGACACTAGTGACCCAGAGATAGCATCAGATTCCAGGGGAAACTACCCCTAACCCTCCAATCTCCACCCCACCTTACTCCACCCTACACACACACACACACACACACACACTTCAGATGGTAACTGCAAGCGCGGCGGATTTTCATCTGTGCTTCTAAGCAACTGGCTATAAATTAGAGGTTCCCACAACCCCCTCCTTGGGTTCTATTAATTAGCTAGAGTGGCTCACAGAACTCAGAGAAACATATTACTTATTGTAAAAGAATAACTCAGGAATAGCCAGGTGGAAGAGATGTATAGGGCAAGCTACGGGGAAAGGGTACAGAGCTTCCAGGCACACTATTGTGCGTCTCCACACATTCACCAACCTGGAAGCTCACCAAACCTCATCCTCTTGGGTTTCTATAGAGGCTTTATTCCATAGTCATGAATGACTAAGCCATTGATCATTGGCAATTGATTTAACCTCTGGCCCCCCTCTTCCCCACCCCACGACCGCCTGGGGGAGGGGACTAAAAGTTCCAACCCTCTACTCAAGTGATTGGTTCTTCTGACAACCAGCACCCACCCTTGGGTAGGACCCCAAAGTCACCTCATTAGCATAACAAAAGGCACCTTTACCATTCTCAACACTTAGGAAATTCCAAGGGTTTGGAGAGCAATGAGCCAGGAACTTTGAATGAATGAATGAATGAATGAATGAATGAATGAATACACTTATGTGGATGTCCATTATTAAAATATCTTATAAATCACAATATCACCGGGGTCTTATAGAAAAGATATTAAGGGTAGAAACAGGTGACACCAAGAATAGAAAGATAATGGCAGCCTCAGTCTATGGCCTGAAATTGAAACTGACAAGGTCTTCCAAACTGAAACTTTCTGAGGCAGCTCAGACAGTTGTGTTGATCCCAGACAGCAAAGGGAATTCATGAGCAGGAACTCTGAGTGAGACGTGGAGGCCTTGCTGCCTGCCTTGGGCCTTCCCGGTGCCATCCTCTTCACTGGCCTCTAGGCCCATGAGGCAACAGAGCCTACCAACTACATGCCAAATCGATAAAGAAAACACCAGTGCCTCATATGTTTGAGTAAACTCTGTAATTTAGTAAAATTAGCAAGCAGGACAAAAGAGGAAGAAGCACACATTTCCCAAAAACAAGTGCTTCAATTTCCCTGTCTTATTAATACCTATTGACAAAACGTATAGAAAATGTTATGAGTTTATTTCAGCCAAATTTTTCAGAACATGACCAGAAGCAAGAACTCAATGGTCTGAGGAAATGTTCTGGAGAATGACAGTTTCGTCGTTCCTTTTGTGCCGGAAGCCGGTCCATCCTTGCTGCTTGACATAGTCGCTGCAGGAAAGAAACATCTGCACAGCATATGTTTCAAAGGACCTGGTGTATATGGCATACTGTTCTTAATATGTTTGCTCAACTTCTTGGCACTATGTGTTTTAACCAAGGTCACCTCTCCAAGAAAGGTTGTTTCCCCAGGTAGGGATTTTTCCCTGAAGTTAGGGAGGGAATAAAACCCCTTAACTAAATGCCAGGCAGGTAGTTAATCACTTTAACTATGAACAATCACCCTTAAGCTACATAATCTTTACTCCCTGGAATGGAGATAAGAAACGCCCTAACCCTTGGAATAGAAATTGACAGTATTAAAATCAACTGGTATAAATACAGATATAACAAGACAATAAAACACAGAACTTGGCTGGACATCCTGGCTAGAGATCCTGGCTAGGCTGCTGATCAACTGAACGCTGTCTCCGTGTCATTCCTTCTTCGCCCACTCCGTCCACAGCTTTGGGAACCCCTGGACCTGCTGGGGTTGGACCCCAACATCTGAGCTGCCAAGGACAGTAGTCCTCCAGCTACATTGATTGGCTGCAGGTGGGCAGTGGAGCTCCTCTAGGCACCTACCTCTGTAGCTAAGGACCTCACAGGACACCAGGGGCTGACCTTAATTGACAAAGAGAAATGGCAGGTGAAGGAGCTGTGGCAAAACTCCAGACCGAAATCAACTGTCCCATCTGCCTGGATAACCTGAGAGACCCTGTCACCATCGAGTGTGGGCACAACTTCTGTCGTTCCTGCATCGAGAGGTCCTGGGCTGATGTGCAGGACAGGTTCCCTTGCCCTGTGTGCCGTCACCCATGCAAAGAGAGGCACCTGTGGAGCAACACCCAGCTGGGAAGGATGGTCGACATGGTCAAGCTCCTCCAGATCACAGGGGCCAAGGTGAAGCAGCAGGAAGAGAGGCGCTTGTGTGAGAAGCACAACCAGGCCCTGACCCTCTTCTGTGAGGAGGACCTAAAGTTGTTGTGTCCCCTGTGCACTCAGCCCCCTGACCACCAGGGCCACCACGTGAGGCCCGTGGAGGAGGCTGCCTCTCATCACAGGCAAAAGCTCAGAAGTTACATTGAGCCCCTGAAGCTGGCAGACCTTCAGAAACTATTAGCCACTCAAGACAGGCAACGATCAGAACTGAGAGAAAAGGTGGAAAAGCGGAGAGCGAAGTTAGCCTCTGAATATGAGAGTGTGATAGCATCCATAGAGTGTGAGCAAGCGGAAGTTCACTCAAGGCTAGCTGCACAAGAGAAGCACATTCTACGGAATCTCACTGCAAACAAAGCTGCATTTTCAGACCACATTTCCAAACTTAGAGTTCTACGGAAGGAGATGGCAGAGATGAGTGTGGTGTCAGATGTGAAATTGCTGATGAACATCAAGGGTGTCCTCCACCGTTGTGATAACCTAGAACCTCCAGATGTCTATTGCGTCAAGTATAAGAGAGAAGAATTCAGTCTTCCTCCACAGTGTTCGGCCCTGCTGCAAATCATGCAGACATTTAGAGAAGAAGTTACTCTGGATCCCGAAACTGCACATCCTAATCTGCTTGTGTCTGAGGATAAAAAGTCTGTGACATTTGTGAGGAAAAAGCAAGGAGTTCATTGGAATCCAAAGGGATTTGCAGACGACACAGTTGTCTTGGGTTCTGAAGGGTTTGACTGTGGCCGACATTACTGGGAGGTCCAGGTGGATGACAAGCCTGAGTGGGCCGTGGGGGTCTGTACAGACTCCCTTTCCAAGGAGAGAAAGCAGCCCCTGCTCAGACAGGAGAACAGATGTTGGACGATTCAGCTGCAGGATGGTGACTATGTGGCTCGAGGGCCTGTTCCTGTCACCCTTGTGCTGCAGGAAATGCCCAGAGGGATTGGCATCTACCTGGACTATGAGATGGGTCATGTTTCCTTTTACAGTTTGAATGACATGTCTCACATCCATTCCTTCAGGGATACATTTTCTGAGGTGCTAAAGCCTTACTTCTATGTCGGATGTGATCCCAAACCTCTTACCATCCGTGCTTTAAAAGATTAGGAAGGATGAACTGTTACTTTGGTTCATTTTCTTCCTGTGACTTCTAGGCAGTAGGTAGAATTTTTTAAATTATAATTTTATTGTTACTTTATTTTTTAATATATTTTATAGATGTCAGAGGGAAGGAAGAGAGAGAGGGATAGAAACATCAGTGATGAGACAGAATCATTGATTGGCTGCCTCCTGCACACTCTCTACTCTGGATCCAGCTCCCAACCTGAGGCATGTGCTTTTAACTGAATTGAACCCAGAATCCTTCAGTCCACAGGATGAAGCTCTATCCATTGAGCTAAACCAGCTGAACCTCTTGCAGACCTCATTCGCACACCTCACATCACCCTGCTTGGCCCCAGAGGATGGCTGGTTAGCCAGAGAAAGGTAAGACTCCTCAGGGAAGGAACAATCTAAGACAGGCACAGTCGCAGAGGGGCCATCAGGAGACAACTTGGGGGTCAACAGAGTTGGGGCACAGACCCTCACCCCCCCCAACTTTACAGAGGCCTGAACCCTCACCCCTTCTGAGGGAGGTCTCCTGCCCCCATGGCTGCTTCACTTCCCATGCCCAGCTCAGATCGGGACCCAGGTAAAGACAGACTGGCTGACAGCAGCTGCCTTCTCACTGCAGCAGGACTTGTTTCCCATTTCTACCTTGGACCACAGGGAAAGGGGCAGCTGAAGGAAAGGGCTGTGTCAGGATGCTGCCTTCTTCCCTTTTTTCTCCCTCTTTTTTCTAAACACTTCCATGCCTTGTAGTTCTTTTGCTTTCTCTTCTTTTTTTCTCTACTACCCTCCATCTCCGCCTCATCCTCCTCCCTGGTATCATCCATATCGGCCGACCCAGAGGGCACAGCTGACTCCTCCCCAGACACCGACACCACCATCAAGCACGGCCCTGATGGACCCTTTGATGCAGCCCTTCAACTCGCTGACGCTTCGGGAAGCCCATCGCCAATGACGCCGCCTGCTAGCCAGATCAACAAGGACAACCAAACCCCTGACTTGAGGACAGCTGAAATCCCTTGACTGAAGAGGCCAGCAACCTTCTACAGGAACAAGGCTCCTTGTGTACTCCATCCACTATGTTTATAGCTATACTCACTATCATTGCTTGTCAGTCTTCTTTCGAGTCTTAAACAACCCAATCCGAGAGGTGGCCGCTGATTTACATGCACTATCATTTAAAAAATAAAAAAGGGGGAATTTGCCAGAAGCCGGTCCATCCTTGCTGCTAGACACAGTTGCTGCAGGGAAGAAACATCTGCACAGCATATGTTTCAAGGGACCTAGCGTATATGGCATACTGTTCTTAATATGTTTGCTCACCTTCTTGGTGCTATGTGTTTTAACCAAGGTCACCTCTCCGAGAAAGGTTGTTTCCCCAGGTAGGGATTTTTCCCTGAAGTCAGGGAGGGAATAAAACCCCTTAACTAAATGCCAGGCGGGTAGTTAATCACTTTAACTATGAACAATCACCCTTAAGCTACATAATCTTTACTCCCTGGAATGGAGATAAGAAACGCCCTAACCTTTGGAATAGAAATTGACAGGATTAAAATCAACTGGTATAAATACAGATGTAACAAGACAATAAAACATAGAACTTGGCTGGACATCCTGGCTAGAGATCCTGGCTAGGCTGCTGATCAACTGAACACTGTCATTCCTTCTTCGCCACTCCATCCACACCTTTGGGGACCCCTGGACCTGCTGGGATTGGACCCAACACTTTTGTGTTTCAAATCAAAGGAGAAAATGTAAGGAAGGTCCATGAAATCCACTGATGACAGATAAAGGAGGTGAGAGAAAGCAAAGCAGGGAAATCTCTAGGATTATATGAGAAGCAAAAAGTAGAAACACACACTTGTTTTACATGGGTGGGTACAGGATAATTAATAATTGACATTTACAACACCTAGCGATGGTCTGCGGGGAACAAGATAGCAACAAGGTGTTCTGTGGTCTTGTGCTCTGCTGCCTGTGCTTGTGCTGTCGAGGGTCTAGAAGAGAAACTACTCTGACATTCCAAAAGTATGTTATCCTAGATGCATAAGAACAGCGGATAGGGCTCACTTAAGGGGAAGACTAACCTTTGCTAAGGAAGCTGTAGGCCTGGGACGACTACCTGGTGTGATCTGCCCAATTAGGAAGTTATGATCAGACCAACCTGTGTGGTTACTTCCAATCACTGAATCACTGAGCTTGTCATGTGCCCTCCCCTGAGCTTGTCCGTTTTATTTCATAGCCCCTTTTTCCTATAAAAGGCCAGATAGTAAATGTTAGGCTTTCCAGCTGGCAGCCTCCACCCCAACTACTTATCTCTGCTGCTGTAACGAGAGAGGAGCCATGGAACGAGGGGGCTGTGTTCCAACAAGACTATTTTTGGATACTAAAATTTGAATTTCGTATAATTTTTTCATGTCAGAAAATATTGTTCTTCTTTTGATTTTTTTCTACCATTAAAAAGTGTCAAAGTCATTATCATTGAATGTACACTTTTAAATGGTTAATGGTTCATTTTATGTTATGTGAATTTCAACTCAATAAAAACAATCTTGTTAAGCCAATGAATTTGTATGCTATACAAAACCAAGGCAGGCCAGATTTGGACCACAGGCTGGTGCTTGTCAACCCCTCCCTTAAAGATACAAGCATTATCATAGATACACGTATGTGGATGTCCATTATTAAAATAAAATGTATTATTTTATTGAGGGTCCTCTAAACCAGCTATGTGAGATAACATTTCTTTAGAGATGGAGAAACCCAGGTACACATACATTCATTAATCTTCCCAAAATTAGGTGCAACAGCCATGACAACAGCAGGATTTGAATCCTAGGTCTTTCTAGGTACTTTTCCGATAGTAAAATCATAAAAGCTAACATAGGCTGAGCATTCAACATGTGCCAGATGCTGTGCTAAGACTGCTGGACCAGTGCTTCTCAGCCAGAGGCCCTTCAGCCCCCACCGGACACTTGGCAATGTCTGCAAACATTGTGGGCCAGGAATGCAAACATCCTGCAAGGTACACGGCAGTCCCCCATGGAGTTACCCAGACTAAAATGTCAGCTGTACCGAGGATAAAATCCTATTCTAGCTGGGTCATCTCGTTTGATCTTCACCACTAAGAGGTAAGCATCATTATTATTTCCCATTTAACAGACAAGGAAACCAACACTTGAAGTTGAATAACACACCCAATGTCACCAGAAAACTGGATTCAAACCCAGCTCATGGCCTGCTCAGTGGTAGATGCCCAGTAAATGAATGAATGAATGAGTGAATAAATGAATGTACAAACACATACACAGGTGATGCCAGAACCTCTGCCTTTATTATCACTGGAACTTTTCAGTTCTCTCTCTCTCTCTCTCTCTCTCTCTCTCTCTCTATATATATATATATATATATATGTATATATATATATATATACAGATATCAAACTTCACATAATATTGGAGAGAACTATGTTTAAATGTTATTGCACACATTTCTGCTCCTTAAACATTGAGCTGAATAATTAAATTCAAACATTTACTTAGTGCTTTCTAACTCACAGAGGGCTTTCTGAATTGTCTCCACAGGAACTCTGTAGCAGGCACTCTACTATTACTATCCAACTTGCCCCCACTTGGGGCTCTGAGAGGGATGGTGACTTGCTAAAGGTCACAGGGCCAAAAAGTGGGGGGATAGGAGCTGGCTCACAGGTCTTCTGAGTTATTCTCCCTCTTCCCACTCAGCCTGCTGCTGCCTCCCATTAGTGAGCCTCCCCTTGAGGGTCCAGGGTCCTCTTCTGCCTGGGACTACTGGTCATTCACTGTATGCAGAATCCAGTTGGTCCCTGCCCGCCTCTAGGTACTGAAGGAGCCCAAACCCAATCCTTGGGAGGAAGTGACATTTTAGGTGTGTTAAAGGAGAAGTAGATGTTTTTCTGGTAGAGAAGGCAAAGGAGGAGGGCTCAGGCAGAGACCATAGAGAGGGACAGAGACTTGGAAAAGTGTGAGCATTTAGGAAACTTCTCAAGACCCATTCTATTGGAGGACATCCAGGTGGGACACAGGTAGGAGTGATTGGGAAGGAGACTGAGCAGGGAGGGCCGGGTTGGATACAGGCTTGAGAAGCTAAGGAATCCCTGCTCTAAAGTAGTCCCTCTGTATTTGCAGTTAATTTTTCCCTATTTGGATAATATTAAGTATTCAGCTGCAAGAAAGGGGGATCTTTCAACAGGCTAAAAGAAACCCACACCTTGACAATTCACTCCGCTATCTGATGAGTACTAAATTAATTTCTACATTAACGCATTAAGTAGAGATAAGACACAGAAACACGAATTATAAAAGACACGTCGGGCTCTTATTAAATTTCCAAAGAATACAGTGCGTGTGTTAGTCTGAAGCCCGGAAACCTAATGCCAGAGAGATTTGCAGGGAGCAGCTGTACAGAGATGGATTACCCAGAGAAATAGATTTGGCTCCGGAGCTGATGTTTTCTTTTCCACTGTGAATGGAACAAGATAAGACACATTTCTTACAAAATGGAACCATTTCTGGCTCGCTTTCCCCCTGGTTCCCAGCCCCCACCCCAAGTACTGCCAGGTACAGAGGGTGGCTCTCAGCACAAAACTTGTGGGCCTCTCAGATGGACTGAGCAATGCTAGCAGATGAATTGTGCAAATCCAGGAGAAAATGCCAGTCCCCAACGCTTCCAGGCTTGGCTCCACGCTCTGTCAGTCCAGCCTCGGATGATGAATTTCCCATGTGGAAGGCACCCAGGCACCATCGCCACTGGGCCTAATCCTAATGCATTTTTAACCTTCCCCCTTTTAGCCAGCCGCCAAGGAGAAAAGATCTACTTGAAAAAAATTCCCTGGACAGGCTCACAGAAAGCCAGAAGGATATGCGCCCATTCTTTGAAAGGCTCCAGGACTGGGAGTAGAGTTGTTAGAAGTACCCATGTGATTCAGGCCCCCTTGGCTGTGGCTGATGCCAGCTGTGGCACCCTCTGGACAACGTGTGGACTGCCTGGTCCTCTCTATGCTTCTGGAGAGCCCAAGGCACATAGCACATAAGCTGTTCTGTTTTGGAAAGAACAAAAGCAAGGACAAGGATTTGGTCTGCTATGACCTTGCTGTGTGACCTTGAGCATGTCATTGAACCCTTAATTTTCCTCCCAGGTTCAATGAAGAGGTTGAGCTGCCTGATCTCTAATGTCCCTGTGAATGGTAATATCCTATTATTCCTAGTACTAGAGGCCCGGTGCACACAAATTTGTGCACTCGGAGGCGTCCCTCAGCCCAGCCTGTGCCCTCTCGCAGTCTGGGACCCCTCGGGGAATGACCACCTGCTGGCTTAGGCCCACTCCCCGGGGGATCGGGCCTAAGCCGGCAGTCAGACATCCCTCTGGTGGCCCAGGAGCCCTCAGGGGATGTCCACTTGCAAGCAGGGAGCAGGCCTAAGCTGCAGTCGGACATCCTTAGCACTGCTGAGGAGGCAGGAGAGGCTCCCGCCACCACCTCTGTGCTGGTCAGCCTGGTTTGTGGCTGAGCAGAGCTCCCCCTGTGGGAGTGCACTGATCACCAGGGGTCAGCACCTGCATTGAGCGTCTGCCCCCTGGTGGTCAGTGTGTGTCATAGTGACCAGTCATTCCCAGTTGTTCTGCTGTTAGGGTCAATTTGCATAATACCCTTTTATTATATAGGATTCTGTTAATTAACAGAACCTTATGTTTTCAAATTATGGTGAACATGGATGAGCCTCTCAGATGACTCTTCAATGAAGACTCAGCCTTTGGGAGTGTCAGTGGGAAGAACTGCCTCAGGCTGCAGGGAGCTACCTTGTCAGGGTCCCAGCCCATCCTGGGGCAGCGTGTACTAGTAGATGTGAGTAAAAGGCCTGGCTCCCTCACCCTTGCTGACACTAGGCCCAAGGACATTCTAGCTCCAGAGCTGTTCATACGGTTGGTCAAGGCTTTCATGGGACCTCAGTTTCTCTCTCTGCCCAATTGTACTTCAGCCCCTTTCCTTCCAAGATATTGCTCCCAGAGCTCTTCCTTAGCAAGCAGCCTGCATGCTAACCCCCTTCTCAGAGTCAACTCCCTAGGGACCCCACCAGCTATGCCCATTTCCATAGACTCATACGAGTCAAACCTCTGACTACACCCCTATCCACCACTCCTCCCTCATTTTTCTTTATTTTTCTTAAAAAATATTTTTATTGGTTTTAGAGAAGAAGGGAGAGGGAAAGAGAGATAGAAACATCAATGATGAGAGAGAATCATTGATCAGCTGCTTCCTGCGTGCCCGAACACTCAGGACCAGCCCGAAACCCGGCCATACGCCCTGACTGGGAATTGAACTGTGACCTCCTGGTTAATAGGTTGACGCTCAACCACTGAGCCACAATGGCTGGGCCTCCCTCATTTCTCAAGTGAGAAAATAAAGGCTTAGAGAAAGACTTACCAAGCTCACTCTGTCGGCAGAACTAGGGCTAAACCTTTAGTTTCCCAAGCCTCGGCCACATCCTCTTCCCACCACACCTCAGTGCCTTCCCTAACTTTTCTCATTTTCCCTGCCTGGAGGAGAGACATGGAGGCAGAGAGATAAATTGATTCATCCATCCATCTCCACTGCGAGGGAGAATAATAAGGAAATGCATGAATTCATGAGTTATTCACTGCCTCTACCTTCAATAAATAAACCATGGGTTTTCGTTCGGGGAGTTTTTTAACCTCCTTGTGAAGCCGGATCACACAAAAAACTCTGGATTAGGAACCAGAAAATGAGTTTTAGTCTCAGCTCCTTAGTTTTGCATTTCAAATATGCTGCCTTTGATATTAGGCCCTTTCAGATTCCAAGACTGATCACTGATGTGGAGGTGGAGGGTTAAGGGGTGGGGAGGAGGTTTATCTTGTGAAATTATGGCCAGTGATGAGGGTTACATAAAGTATCATTATGGGGGTGGGGGTGGGAGGAGGCTGCTGTGAAGAGTACACAGAAACTTTCTGTATTATTTTTGCAATTTCTTGTAGTTAAAATTATTTTAAAAGAAAAAGTTTAAAAATACTAATAACCAGAAGACGGTTTCATTTATTATAACAGGAACAGATGGCTTGAGGTGGGTGGAGGGGAAGGAACGGCAGGCTACAGAACATGCTAGAATACTGAAGCGAAGGCTAGTGTATTCTAGATGCCATTCAGGGAGGTGGAGGCTGAAGGAGACTGCTGCACCAGGCGTGTATTTTTAAAGCATGTCCTTCATGACTAAAACACCCAGGCTCTGGCAATCTCTAAGCCAAAGCCTTGAAGAGCACCCGCTCCCCTGTTCAGGCTACACCTCCCCAGTGAGGCTCACCTGTCTCCAAATCTCTCATCTCTGGTCTGACCCCCTCCCTCACTTTACAGGTGAAGAAGTGGAGGCCCTGAGAGGTAAACAGCTTGTGCAGGTCGCCCAAAGAGGGGCTGGTTTAATACCATGAAAGCAGACAATTTCAAGAGATAAACAGACACCTGGCCCGTGATCTGTAGAGAGTCCTGTCCTGTTGCAGGAGCCCAGAGTCGAAGGAGCAGAAGCCACATGCAGACAGGACCCCTGCCCCATGGAACGATGCCCACAAACTCCTGCCAGGAGCCCAGACAAGCACGGGTGCCAGGCAGCTGTCGGGTGGTCTCCTGGGAGAGGATCCTGACAGGAGGAGCTGTCCACAAACCTCTCAGCAATTGAGCATTTTCAATTTTGAAACTAAACTGCATCCCAGGGCACCGCCAGCTATAAATGAAATGTCACTGAGAGAAAAGAACCATTCAATTGGATGGAGCCACGGCCTCCTATCACAGCGGCCTGCGGTGAAAGGCCCATTTCTCCACGTTCTAATTATCTCCCAAGAAAAGTGAAGGTTTTTGGAGTTACAAGATGCAAATACTAATGCTGTTGATTCGAAATGTATGTTTTAGTGGTGTTCAATGTCCAGCAAAATCACGATGACCTCTATCTCATGTCTCCAAGTCCAAAGTCACAAGGAGGACTTCTGAGGTTTTATTCGCTCATATTTTGAAGGCATATAGATTTTTAACTACTTTTTTGATGTTGTTGTTAATCCTCGCCGAGGCTATTTTTTCCATGGATTTTAAGAGAGGGAGAGAGAGAGAGGTAGGGAGAGAGAGAGGGAGATGGAACAGTTACCTCCTGCATGTACACAGACCGGGGTGGCCAGGGCATATTTGTAATTACTTTTTATTGAAGTATACGATCAAATATATGAAACTAATTAATTTTATATATTATATACCTAGTAACCACCACTCTGACCAAGACAGAGAACATTTCAAGTGCCCCAGAAGATTTCTAGAGCGCACAAATATTTAAATAGTACTTAAATATTATTCAGATTGAGGGCTCCACTTCCCCTGCCTGGTGGCCAGCTGCTCCCAGGCCTGAGAGTCGCAGAGGTAGCTAACAGAGATGGGAGGGAAGATTTACCCTAAAGGCAGCCGCAAGACATCCAGGCACACTATTCCAGAGCCTTCCACCAACTGCATTCTCAAAGCAGGCCCATACCCTTGAAAACATTTTCTTAGCAAAGCAAAGAAGCTTTAAGGCAAGGGAAAGGGAATGAGAGCTGGATGAGATGCCAATGAACGTGAGGTTTAAGGAAAACCCAGACTTGGGGAATGGAGAAAGGTAACAATGGAATCTGAGAGGTTTGACTTGTAAATTATGGTTTTCAATAAAGAATAATAATGCATAGCCCAAACAGTGTGGCTCAGTGGTTGAATATCAAACTATGAACCTGGAGGTCAAGGTTCAATTCCCAGTCAGGACATATGCCCAGGTTGTGGGTTCAGTCCCCACGGAGGGCTTTCAGGAGGCAGCCAACCAATCAATAATTCTCACCATTGATGTTTCTATCTCTCACCCTCTTCCTTCCTCTCTGAAATGGATAGAAAATATTTTAAAAAGAATAATAATGTTTATAACATTGCTTAATAGCACTGAGTGGTAAAACATTGGTCTTAGGCTAAAAAATAGATGCTCCTGGCACTTTTAAATGGATGATGTTTTCAGAGAGCCGCCTTTTCTTCTCCATGGTTAAATCAGGTGCCAAGTATCAGCTTTCATCCTGTTTTCCCAATGGGACATTCCTTCTACCCTAAAGTCAGGATTTCATAACACACGAACCGGCTGGCAACCGGGATTTCGGATTTGACTTCACCAACCTTCTTCATTCCAGACACATTTAAAAACCCTTCCTACTTAAGTCTTCTGCCCAGGTTTCCTCTCTGAGGGGCATGACTGCCTTCTCTTCAAATTAGAAACTGTATCTTCTAAGATTCAATTTCTAGTTCTGAAAGGGGGTTCAAGGCTTCCCGTGTATCCCAGAAGCACAACCTCAGTTCCTTCCCACTGTCTCGCCCAGGGCCTGCTCAGCTGATAAACTGAGCAGAGCAGTGTTGAGGACAATTTTAAATAAGACACTTGAGATTGTGGCCTGGATCGAGGCCTTTAGAATCAGATGGGGTTAGGGCCCCATGTACGGACCTCTAGCCAATGGGGGAGAACGATAATGAATAGAAGGCATCATTTCTCAGGGGGTCCCACTCGACCTTTGTAAGCTATGAGCCTGTGCAGCTCTCCTTGCCCTCTAGCATCAGTGGGAATTTCAAGACAAGACCAAATCCTTGTGAACTCAGAACTCTCTTTTTCTTTCCCTACAGTTGGGGTTCGATTCATCTGCGTTCAGCAAAGTTGGCAAACAGTGTGTAAAAGCCCGAAAAGCCAGGTGAGTTCAAATTGAAGTCCAGCCCCTGCTGTGGAACTGGCGGGCTCTGGTGGTGCTTGGAATATCTAGCTACAGTGAGCTGGTGTGTGGAGAGGAATCTGGTTTTTTGCTTCAGGAAGGAGGATTGTTTCATGAACAGATGTCTGGGGAGAGAAATCCCACCTCAGTGTGAAGGTTTACTTTTTTTCTCCACCTTTTATAATCCCCTCCTTACAGTGTTTTCTGATTATAATATGTAAATATCACAAATTCTTTGTAAATACAGTGGAACCTCGTTCCTCGAACTTAATTCATTCTGGAAGGCTGTTCGAAAACTGAATTGTTTTTTCCCATTAGAAATAATGTAAATTGAATTAATCTGTTCCCGACCCCCAGATGTTCCCTGTTTTAACCTTTCCTATATACAGTGCATGTCTATTGTACTGTTTAATCTATAAATAAACACTTTAAAAACAAAAAGGACATGAAATGTAAATGAAAATATAACAAAAAGGAAAGAAAATGTACAGTAAAAAATGAAAATTTAACAATACTTATAATTATTCACAGCACAATATCCTGAGATTTTAACAGTGGTGAACTGACTCATATTTGCGAATTCTCTCCTTTGTTACCCGAGAGATGTGTGACTGATCATACAGGTGTCAGCATGGAAGGCCAAGTGGGACCCAGCAGGCATTCCACACAGGGGCATCAGAAATGCTAAGTGAGACTAAGTGGTGGAACTGAGGGGAGAGTTACACTCGACTGAAGCTTGTAGCTGCAGCAAAGTTTGGCAAAGAGAGTGGACTGCAGCACAGGCAACAAAAGAAAAAACAGACAATGCAGAGTACATCAAAATTTAAAACTTTCATGCATCAAAAGACACAATCAGCAGACTGAAATGGGAGAAAATATTTACAAGCCATATATCTGATAAGGGGTTAATACCCGGGATGTATATAGAACTGCAACGCAACGACAAAGAAACAAACAACTGGATGTAATAATGGGCAAAGGACTAGAATAGACATTTCCCAAGAAGATACACAAATAGCCAGTAAGCCCATGAAAAGATGCTCAACATCGGGAATTATTATGAAGATGCAAATTAAACTCACAATGAGATACCATCTCAAACCCATTACAATGGCTACAATAAAAAAAAAGAAAGAAAGAAAACAACTCCAGAAAGTGTTGGCAAGGATATGGAGAAATGGAAACACGTGTGCAGTGTGAATGGGAACATAAAATAGTGTGGTCCCTGTGGAGAACAGGTTCCTGGAAAATTAAAAAGAGAATTACCACGTGACACAAGGTCTGTGTTATTACAAGCAGGATCTCAAAGAGGTATTTGTACACCATATTCACAGCAGCATTGTTCTCTATCGCAAAAAGGTGGTAGCAACCCAAGTGTTCATCAGTGGATGAGCAGAGACAAAATACGGTATACACACACTATGGAATAGTATTCACCCTTAAACCGAAAGACATTCTGTCACATGCTACCCTATGGATGGGATGTTATACTAAGTGAAATAGCCAGTCACAAAGGCCAAATACTGTACAATTCTATTTCTGTGATGTACCTAGAGTAGTCAAATTTATAGATAGACAATGAAATGGTGGCCAGGAGCTGGGGAAGGAGGGATGTGGAGTGATTGTTGACAGGTATGGAGTTTCAGTTGTGAAGATGAAAAGAGTTCTAGAGATGAATGGTGTTGATGGTTTCACAGAAGATGCATATACTTAATGCCACTAACTGTACACTCACAAACGGGTAGGATGTTAAATTTTATGTTATCTATGTTTAACCACAATTTAAAATTTTTAAATAACTTTTTAAAGATGGACTGAAAAGGTGTGAGGTGGGCCACAGTGGCGTCTGATATCTTTATAACAAGTAACTTAAGTTATGTCCTGCCATTTGATGTCTTAACACTGACAGAATCCTATAAAGACCATATTACACAACCCCTTTCTAGGTACACATATGCCAAAACCTACAGGAGCTTACATTGTTGTGCAAAAGTAGAGTCAAATTTCATATACCTTTCTACCTCTTTTATTTGCAGTCCAAATTCTTTCAATCCATCTACAACAGTCCTAATTCATTCTTTCCAGTATCATTTCACAGTATGGCTACACTGCAATTTTTCAGCCAATTTCTTCTTTTGGTGGGAAGTCCGTTTATTTCCAGTTGCCCAATACTGACACACATCGGAAACACATATTCTTATGCATAATTTTGATGGCTGCGTGTTGAGCTCTTGTGGAGAAGGGGGTTCAGGCTGAAAATCCCAGGACTTTGTGAGACTCAGGGCTTTGATGATATGAAGCTGGAGCTCACCATAGACCACCCTGCAGCCTTGTCACCTGAGGACACAGCAGCCCCCGAGTCCAAGGAATGCTGTGCCAAGCAGAGCAGGTTCTCACAGAGAGCTCGTTCACACCAGCATGGAGGCAGGAAGGACATGAGCCGACAGGTTCCTGAGCACGTTCCTGAGGTGCACCTGGAGCTCCCAGAAATCTCTGGGGGAGACTGTGCCCCAGCTTTGAGTTTCCACAGTCGTCCCATGATCCTTTGTACCATCAGGAGATTGCAGCTTGGGGACATCTAACTGGACAGGGAAGGCTCCCACATTCCTTTTCAAGGTAACCTTAACGCACATTTTTGTTCTGAAAAATTCAAGGGATTTTGGACTCTTGAAATCAACACAGGGTATCTGCATTTTGGGAGAAAGCTAGAGAATTGCTTAAGCAGCTTTATTTTTCTTCAACAGTGTGAGCAAAATAAATCTGGAAGGAGAGGGCGCAGGGGATATAAATGGCAAGTGTCAGAATGATAAAAGATTCCAGAGAGCGTGTGGTATGAAGAGAGAGAAATGTGGAGACGTTCTCCATCTTCCCTCCCTCTCATTGACTCTTCACTCTCCGCTTTATTGCCATCCATTAAAATTAAATTCTCCATGAGGGGCTTCCAATGGAGGAGCTGTGTCCAGGTGACCCTGACCGGGGACCCACTCCACCCAAGCACATTGACCGCTTGGACTTACTCTTAAGCTCACAATATACTGAAGTAGCCAGTAGAAGAATGGTTAAGTGCTCGCTCTGGGAACCCTCTCTGGTTCCTGCTAAGTAATTTACATAAAAATTTCCATGGGATGGCATGCCGTTTCCACCTACTGCTACTCTGCTTGTGCATTCAGACATAACCACAACATTTTAGATATCTTTAAAACTCAGAGGATGGAGAAAAAGACAAGGCAGAGCGAGAGAGAGAAAAAGAATTAATTTCTGAAAGGCCACAGATTTCCAGCCCCACCTTCTGCTCTGTTATCTTTGCTGCCTCCTCCTTCAGCGTGAAGCTTGCCTGGGATCCCCTGGGCCTCTGATATGTACAGGACAAAGGTCAGTCTCTCCTACCAGGGTTGCAGGCCCAGCCCCACGCTCACCCTCCAATTTTTTTTTATATTTTATTGATTTTTTACAGAGAGGAAGGGAGAGGGATAGAGAACTAGAAACTCGATAAGAGAGAAACATTGATCAGCTGCCTCCTGCACACCCCCTATTGGGGATGTGCCAGCAACCAAGGTATATATCCTTGACTGGAATCGAACCTGGGACCCTTTAGTCCGCAGGCCGACCCTCCATCCACTGAGCCAAACCAGTTAGAGCTCACCCTCCAAT
Organism: Myotis lucifugus; assembly: GCF_000147115.1. Taxonomy (NCBI): domain Eukaryota; kingdom Metazoa; phylum Chordata; class Mammalia; order Chiroptera; family Vespertilionidae; genus Myotis; species Myotis lucifugus. The sequence continues at coordinate 3,387,820 of NW_005871164.1, forward strand.
TTAATTTCCTGCCAATCCCACCCCCAAATACAAACTCGCCTTGGCCACTCCCCAAGCCTCCTCTCCCTACTTCCCACCAAGAGCATTTCCTGTGTCTGGGTGGCCCACTTGCTGCTCCCCTTGTGATGTCCTCTCTGTGCCAATCAAGTCTCTCCTTTTAGGATCCAACTCGAGTCCCACCTCCTCCAAAAATGCTTCCAAGAATATAAGCTCCCCCTGGAGAGAAACTTTTTTGTTGATGTTATTCAATCACGTATCCCCACGTATCTGACGTAGAAGCTGCTAAATAAATATTTGCTAAATGAGTGAAAAGCTAAGTCTATCTTACCACCTGCCAAGTGTGAGGACATCTGTCACTCATACTCCCTGCACCTACATCCTTTGTCGAACATCACGCATTGTAGACAGAAGGATTGTGGAGCTCTCATCCAACTCACCTTTCCTGAGAGCATACACGTCGTTCAGTTACGCTGTTGGCCGTGTACTGTACTTGTAAGTTATGCAGCATCAACACTGTAATAAATATATGTCAATTTTCATCTTCTACCGCCCTTGGGGCAGGGTTAGTTAGTTTGAAATCTCTAATCAAGCATCCACGCACCATAAGCCTTCAATCACAGTTACATTCCATCAACACCGGAGGGTTTCCCAAGAGCTTAGGGGATGAAAAAAGTGTTTTCATCACTGAAATGTAGCGTGTTCAGCTGTGCATTGCCTGCAGATGTTGTTCAGGCACTGCCATTGTCTGAACGGAGCACCAGCATCTCTCTTGGAGGTACAGCAGCTTCCTACTCTGTTCCCTGAAGCCCACTCGTGTGCCGTTTTCAAGGAGACTGCCCGCTCCATCCAGTGTTCATGTCTAATGGCATTTCTCAAGCAGGCAGCTGGCTGTGGTCCCCTCACTCTCCCAAACCTCAGTGGGGCTCTGCGCAGCGCGCCGCAGTGAGGAGTTTCAGGGCCACTGCGGACCCATCCCCACCCACCTCCCCAGCCTCATCTTCAGCGTCCACCCTACCACACGCATGTGCACAAAGCCGCTTCATCCCACACACTTAGCTCACACTGTTGGTGAACCAAGTTTGGGGACCCAGACAAATGCCATTTCCCATTTTACCTGCTGACTGTGAAATGGTGACTCATCAAGGACCCTCTACAAGGCACTTACTTCATCCACGAAGCAGAAGTAATTCTCTCACTGCTAGTTCCTCCCTGCAGTGAATCCATTGAGGATTCTATCATTTTTATTGCTTAGCGTCGGAATATAAGGTGACTAGAAAAAGAGAACCACTAAGTCAAGGGAAATGGCTAAGGACTAGCTCTGTGTAGCTTTGCTTCAGTGGACATTCTTTTCAGTCATGGGAACAGAATGAAATGCCTGTCAGGAGACAAGCTCCGAAGCGATTTTGTTTGAAGTCAAAATCCAACTTCAGCACACAATTCCTGTGAGACCTTGAGCAAGTGGTTTAATCATTTGGTGCCTCAATTCTGAATCCGTTGAGTGACAGCAATAACAGCATTTACTTCTCTGGATTTTTGTGATAATGAAATATATTCATACCTGTAGCCTTGGCTTGTGTGACTCAGTGGATAGAGCTTCAGCCTGCGCACCAAAAGGGTCTCAGGTTTGATTCCTGGCCAAGGGCACATACCGAGGTTGCAGGTTTTTTTCTCTGACCCTAGTCGGAGCATGTGCGGGAGGCAAACAATCAATGTGTCTCTCTCACATCAATGTTTCTCTCTCTCTGTCTCTCTCTTTCCCTCCCTCTCTTCCACTCTCTCTAAAAAATCTATGTAAAAAATATCCTCGGTTGAGGATTTAACAAAAAAAATTAATATCTATAAAGTTCTCAGCATAATGCCTGGCACAGAGTGAGGACTCAATAAAGCATTGATTATTACAGTCACCCAATTCATAAACCAAATATCACGATACTGTCACCTTGCTGGCACTCCTGTGGCAGAGAGTGATGGAGTGTGGTAATGAGGAGGAAACTGGTCTTGCAAGGTGTGTCAGGCCATAAAAACTGTGAACAATGCACTGCCCTCGGGGAGGGAGGAAGGTCGTTATCACTGGCCCCAGGAGAGATCATCGGATATGGCCTGGGGGCCCCCAACACCTGGGGGATTTCCTGTAAGCCCACATGAGGGGGCGGAACCATAGCTGCAAGACAAAGACCCTAGAAGGTTATAAAAAGTGAAGCCCTCTGCATGTTACCTCACTCTGATTTGGAAATTATTCCGGAGTCCACTAGTGTTAATATACGGGGTCCCACCCTTTCTCTAGGAAGCGTGCTTGGTATTTCTTTGGTCTTCTGCAACAGTTGAAGAACACTGTCTGAGAGACCCAGCTTCCAGTCTCAGCTCTGCCACGTACTGACAGCATGACATTTGCTAAGCCTCTTCTTAACTCTGCTACTTGATTTTCTCAATGAGAGAAAATGCCATTCAAAGTTTAGCAGTGGGACCCTCTTTCTAATGATACCTTTTATGAAACTGCCAACATAGAAGATAGGTAACTGTGATGCTACTTTTCCCTGACTATCCCTGCCCAAGCCCTCCAAGTTATCCTGGGCCACCCAAATGCTCTGGGGCGAGATCACGGGATCATAGGACCTCTGTGAGTCTTTAATTTATGAATGACTTTCCCTTTCAAAATAGAATTCAAAAGTTCTGGCCACATAGTGAATCTGCAATAAGTGCTATTATTATTGTAGTTGTTGGTGATGATGATGAAAGCACTGCTGGGTTTGACGCCCTGTGGAGGCCCTGACCAGGGTATGCCGGAGGGTAAAGGCCCACTCGCCATATGCATGCATAAAGGCAATGACACAGCAGTATTACTGTGTTAAAGGCCCACTTTCCATATGCATGCGCGAGGGCAATGACTCAGCAGTAGCACTATAAGTACTGCGCAGGCGCACCCTTATATAACCTCCTTATGTTAATGTAGCACAGATGTCGCTAATTGGCATGAGGCCTCTTTTGTTTGAGTGGGTATATAAGGCGCCGCTGACCAGCAGGTTGTTGGCTGCTTTGTTTGCAATAAAGCATGACCCACCTACCTATGGCCACTCTTGTTCTTTTCCAATTTCCAGTATGTTCAAGTCCCTGGCAACCAATGTGTCCGGGCTGCCTGTCATTATTTGAGCCAATTCAGCAGAGACAGGGTTGAATCATATATAAGCATTTATTCCAATAATGCCGGCAGGATGGGAGAGCAGCAGCTCATCCACAAAAGTTTTCCCTGCAGCCCCCCATAAGCCCTCTGCTTATAAAAGGTAGGACACAGATTACATGGGGAAGCAGGAATTACAGAAATCCCTTAGGTCATCAAGGTGTTTGCCATTAGTAGGGAGAGCTTTCTGGAGAGAAGGATAAATCTGCGGGTCCTATTTTTATCCCTGCACACTTGGAGTTTCTCCCTTCACTTCCAACCTTATAGGACTGGATACGTGTTTATTAAGAAAGCGGATGGGGTTTCCTTACAGATGCTCCCCTTCACCAGATGTCACCCTCTGTGCTCCCCACAAGGGCTGCGTACTCTCCACCTGTGTCTACATCTGTCTGTGCCCTTTCTGTCATTGTCCTTCAAAAAACTGGTTCAAGCAGAAGCAGGAAAGTCAAGGGTATCGGCAGGCTGACCCCTCAGAGGAAAGGCAGGTTAGGCTCTCTCTGAAGGTCACTTATAGGACATTGCTAAATTCATATTTTCATATTGCTCAAATTCAGATGTTGAAACTCCTGCCCTATCCCCAACACCCCCCCTTCGCCTGCCGCAATGTGACTATATTTGGAAATAGGGCCTTTAGGGGCTAATTAATGTTAGATTAGGTCATAAGGGTGGAGCTCTGATCTAATAGGATTAGTGCCCTTAGAAGAAAAGACACCAGAAAGCTTGCTGTCTTGCTCCCTCCACATCCATTCGGAGGAAAGGCCATCTGAGCACACAGCAAGAAAGCCACAGTATAAGCCAGGAAGACAGGTCTCAGCCGAAACCAAAACCTGCTGGTATCTTGATCTTGGACTTTCCAGCCTCTACAGCTGTGAGATGATAAATGTTAAGTCTCACAGGTCCTGGTGTTTTGTTATGGCAGCCTCGGCTGACTAAGGCAGAGATGTTTGTGTGGTTTAAGGGGATGTCTCATGTGAGGCTTTGAGCTGCTACCTTGGCTGAGAAAATATATCGGGGCATTTTATTATCCCCTAGACAGAGACTTTATGCTGGCAATCAGAACCAACTCCATTCCACTCTTTATAACTCTCTGGAAGCATTGGAATGTTCTCTGGCAATGCATTTGTCCCTTTGCAATGTGGCGAATGGAGCTTTGAAAGGCTCCGAGAGACCCGGCTTTTAAAAACCTGGCTTAGTGTATAAATGGCTCTCAAGGAGGTTTGCGCTTTGCCCCTGCTAACTAACTCAGGCTGGCCCAGGCTCCACGCTGCTGGGCTCAGAGCCCGAGGGTGGTGGCACAAACACAGCTCCCTGTTCAACACAAACCACATCTTAAGTGATAGCAGTGCACACACATACATAATCTGGTTATAATAGTAATATATGCTTATTTAGAAAAATTGAAAATTTATTTAGGCATGTAGAAGAAATGTTAAATTACCCGTAATTCTACCACCTACATGCATTTCCTTCCAGTCTTTGTGTGTGTGTGTGTGTGTGTGTGATTTTTTAACAGAATTGAGATCATACCATATATAGTTATATATTCTCCTTCATCATCTAATGTTATGTGTCATGGATGTTTCATCAAGTCATAAAGTTTTCTCCAAAACAGAAAATATTATTTTAGTGACCTTTGTAATGTAATTTTTACCAAAAATATTTATTACTATCAAAAGACGAAGGGATGAAAGGAAAGATGATTGCAGCCTCATTGTCTCATGTTCGGTGCCCCTCTTGGAAGTGATTGCCCAATAATCAGGTGGGCTCCCAAGAAAAACTAGAATCTCTTCCCTAAGAACCCGAGAACAGAAGTCCCATCCAGCTTCGGCGGCTTCCCCAGCACCTGAAGGAGCAGGTCAGGGCAGTGTTAACATCAGGCAGCCAGATTGGGGTCACACTTAGTCACTTTAGTGTCCACTCTTTTCCTCACCCTGGAGAACAAGCTCAGACAGAGCTTCAGAAGCAGACAGATGCCGGGCTCTTTCCTGCCAGCGGTGCCTCATGTCCTACAGCAGTGGTTCTCAACCTTGGCATCTCCTGGTTAGGAGACTAAGGCTTAGCCAGCCGAGGGTGAGAGAGCGGTGAGAGGCAGTGCTGGGAACTGGGCCTGGTCCTGTGCCGGCTCTTCCTCTCCGCCCATTCTGGCTGCTATAACAGTGGTTCTCAACCTTCAGAGAGTGGTGAGAGCAGTGGTTCTCAACCTTCCTAATGCCGCAACCCTTTAATACAGTTCCTCATGTTGTGGTGACCCCCAATTTCATTGTTACAAATTGAACATAATTAAAGCATAGTGATTAATCACAAAAACAATATGTAATTATATGTGTGTTTCCAATGGTCTTAGGCGACCCCTGTGAAAGGGTCGTTCGACCTCCAAAGGGGTCTCGACCTACAAGTTGAGAACCGCTGTGCTATAACAAATGCCATAGGTTGAGAGCCTTATAAACAACAGGCATACTTCTCCCAGTTCTGGAGGCTGGAAGTCCAAGCCCCAGGCACCAGCAGATGCAACGTCTGGGAGGGCCTGCTTCCTTGCTCACGGACACTGTGGTCTCGCTGTGTCCTCACCTGCAAGGGCCCAGCCAGCAGCTGGGGGCCTTTCACAAGGTCACTAATCCCATTCAGGAGGGCTCTGCGTGTTTGAAACTTTATATTTGCTGTCATATTTTGGGACACTTCAGCAATTTTCTTTCATTCAACATTTTTAAAAATCTACTCATGTCTTAACATCTGTAGTAGTCTATAATATGAATGTTTCCTAACACATTTAGCTATTCTCAGGTTTCTGGACATTTGGGACATGTTCACCTTGACAGTGGCCCCGCAATGAACGTTCTTGCACAGGACTAATCCTTCCAGGGCTTTGTTCATTAAGTTAAATGGCCGATGACAGCAGCTACTCCCCTATACCTGTAGAGTCTAGTTACATTCTAGTTACTTTCTTTGAGGGCAGCGGGAATGGCACCAGGAGTTAGTCCTGACCAGGTTCAGCAACCTTGGTACTTGAGTTCTGGCTAGGAAAGAATTCAGAGCCAAGACTCAAACTATAAGAGAACATTTAGAAAATCACCAAGGTAAAAGAAGTAATTTCTAGAAGAACTGGGCTTAGGAGGCAAGTTCTTGGAGCTTAGAAGTGAGGAAGGTAAAGGTGATATGCCTGGGAGGAGAGGCTTGGGCGTGCTCCCAGGAGGGAGAGCACACCTCATCCTAAGGGTTTCAAGGGTGGAGATTTTAGGAGAGATACGAGGGAAAGGTCTCCATAGAATATTCAGCAGCCTTCTAGGTGTGTCCGTTCAGGGGAGGGTGGACGGGAGGCGCAGAGGGCTCCGCTGATTGATTGGTCAGGACCAGGGCAGGGGATCATTATCCAATGCAGCTGGACCTGAGGTCAGCCTTGGAGTCGCTTGTCTGGTTTTGTTGCTTTCCTGGGCCTGGAGCTGAAATACAACTGAGGCCTAGATATTATCTGTAGGGAGGAAAGGTCACCCTGGGGATGAGGTCCCATCCTACATTGTCCTTTGTTAGGCTCCTGGGGCTTTCCACCCTGGTGAGTTTCTGTTCCTGGCCCATCCTCCTTACTCTGCTCATGTCTGTCTAACTGCCTTCCACACTTCTGTTGTAACTACACGTGTATCGTGCCATCCTGGGGAGGATAGAAAGGAAAGAGAGCAAGCGTTGGACCCAGAACAACTTGGCAGGTGGAAATACCTGTAAGAAAACCTTGATAAAAGGGGAATAGGGAAAAGAAACTGCAGAGAAACCTGCCCCCAATGCCACCCTATGACCAGTTTCCAGACTCGCCCGGGGGAGCACTCAGGCCAGTGTTCAGTGTTCAGGTCTTTACTGATTGAAAAGGAGTTGAGTCTCTTTCTTTGTCTTTCCTTTTTTTATATAATTAAATTTAAAGTGTCATGAATGTTCAAGTTCTTCTAAAATATTTGACTAATTGCCTAGATCTGGAATATTTTCTTTTCCACCTTGGCCTCTGAATGTTTTTTGTTCTGTTTTTTGAAAATGGCTATATTTTAAGAGAATGCTCTAGAAGACTTCAAGCACCAATGTCAACTGATATTTATGTATTTGAAGTCCTATCCTCTCTTTCTAGTTTTTTTTTTTTTTTGTGTTTGTTTAATCCTCACTGGAGGACATGCTTAGAGAGAGGGAGAGAAACATCGATGTGAGAGAGAAACATCCATCAGTTGCTTTCTGTACCTGCCCATGTGTTTCTGTATGTGTTCCAACCAGGAATTGAACCAGCAACCTTTCTGTGCACACGATGACTCTCAACCTACTGAGCCACTCCGGCTGGGTCTCTCTTTCTTTTTTGAAGACACTCAGAAAAAGTTAAACATTTATCCTCCCAATTTGGTCTGCTTTCGCAAGTGCTAAGATTTTTGGTCTGAGCTTTGAGATTTTAATGAATCGGAATTCATTTTTAAAACTGCAGTCTTGATCCAACTACAAAGGCTGTTGTTTATGCAATGGCCTTTACCAACATGAGAATCAAGCTTATTCTTTAACTACACTCTGCAGAAAATTAAATTATCTAAATCTCAGTGAAACAATGTTTGTCTTTGGCTCATCTTAACTAAAAGAGTGAAGGATTTAGACACAAAGAAAAGAGATTGTTGAAATCTGGGCTGCTTTCCTCCCTAAGACGTGTTTGCTCCAAAGTAGGTCAGACTGTGCTGCTATAAATCTTAACAATTCTCTTTAATTCTTACATTGGCTGTACTTGGGGACTTGGAGGAAGGGAACTCATTCAATTAATAAAAAGAAAAATTGCAGTAGAAAGAGAAAGACTCTGAAGTGCTGAAGATCCCCATCTCCACCCCTGGTGAGTTCATCAACATGAAATGATTGTCAAAAAATTACTGGTGGTGAGGCAATTATTATACAATGGATGCTTCAGTAGCGACCGTGTGTGACCACAAGCATTCAGTCTCTCTCCTGGTGTCTGAGAAGGAGGCTGACACAGCTCCAGCAAGAGGCCAAGACTGAGCTCTGGGAAGGGGAACTGGAATGAATCGCACCACTCCCAGCTCACCATGCCCACCCTGCAAGCCCAGAGAAGGGCTTTCACACTGAGGAGTCAGCAGACACTTGCTAGAAGGGGTGGAATTCAGTGGAGGGATGGGTGAGTGGTGGGAAGATACTGAAAGCTTTCATAATCTCCGTGTGCATATATTTTCCTGAATGTAAAGCCTTTCTTTTCTTTGGCCTCTTAAATTGTACTGCTACCTTAACATGGAGTGGTACAGTTATCCCCAAGAGCAACCTGGTCAGGAAATAAATAGCCCAATTTTGCCACGTAATCAAAATGTTGCTAGTTAACTTGTTTTTAACGATGCCTTTGTGACTTCAAAAACTATTAAAATACTTTTCTCACAGGCCAGCAAAATCTGCAGGGTTTTAAGGGATTTTAAAACAACTTCTAGCTTATTCTTTTCCCACATCTGAGTCTACAAGAAATTATTCTAGAAAAAATGACTCTTCATTAAGCTATCCTAGCAAAAAAATTTTCCAGTGTTCTCCAATTAAGCAGTCTAGGGCAACACAGTTACCATCAATAAAATCTTTCTCTTCTGTATCTAAAAGATAGAGGCCCTGTTTTAGTCTTCACTGGGAGGGGATAATGTTCTTACATTATTACATTTTATGTCTCTGAAGTTAATTTTTAACTGTATTCATCAGCTATTGCCAAAAATATGCTGCCTAAAAATACCAGTCGCAAACAACTCCAAAATTCAGGGGCATAAAAGTATTTATTTCCTGCTCAGGCATTTTCGGGTTTTTAGAGATTTGACTAATCTAGGTTGACCTCACCTAGGTCGACATCAAGCCCTGGGTAGGGACTAGGGCTATTCCATCTGACTCTCCTTCTCAGATCAGCAGTTTCCTGCACATGGAATTCCCATGGGAAAAGTCAGCCGAAAGAACAAGCCCAACCCCACTGATGAGGTTGCACACTTTCCATCCACTAACATTCCTTTGGCCGAAGCTAATCACAGGGCCAAAGCCAACACCAATGGAGCCAAAAAGGACACTCCACCTCATATGGTAGGAACTGCAAACTCACATGACAAAGGGTGTGGATTGGAGGACAAGTGGGAAAAACATGGCCTATCACCCTAATCTTTTCTACTTTAAGCTAAATCGGTAGCCATAACCAATTTTAAAAGCCTTGGAAGACCACCCAGAGAATCTGATAAACCTTCTGGGTTTGAATGTTGGCTTTTCCACTGACTGGCTGGGTAAACTTAAGGAGAGTATTCAACTGCTCCAGACCCAGTTCCTGAATCTGTAAACTGTAAGCTTTCATGGCATCTTCCTTTCAGCTCATTCCAGGCATCCTGCTTGGCCTTGCCCTTGAGGTCCAACATCTCAGTTTGTCTGAATTTATGTCACCCACAGTCACTTGTCTGTAGCATCTGTAAATGAACAGCATCTCATTATCCACTGCTTGGTCTCCAGGTGCCTAACATCCTCAGCAGCTTTGTCAGACTCAGCCTGAGACATGCTGGTGGAGTTGCAAGGGTCCAGGAGCCCGTGGAGGCAGTGAGGGGCAGGAAGCAGTATAAAGCTTAGCATCATGCGATGCCCATAGTAAAATGTGCTCAATAAATAGTAGCTGTTCACATTGGGTCATTCATTCAGTAGGTGTTTATTGAGGATTTACTATACAGGCCATGGTAATACAAAGATAAATGACACAGTCCCTGGAAAGGATGAGTATTAACTATGCTTGAAACAAGTAACAGCCACTAGGGGTGCATGGGAAGGGACACCTCACCCAGCCTGAACATCAAGAAAAGTCTTATGGTAAAGATGATACATAAATAGAGTCTTAGAATAAATGGGGATTTGCCAGATAGGTGAGGAAGTAAGTACAGGGAACAGGGGCATTCCAGACAGAGGAATAGCCAGAAAGAATCTGAAGTGCTCAGATGACTGTTAGTGGATATGCAGGGAAGAGGGGGGAAAACTGGAGAAGTGTGGTTGGGACAGGGGACAAGTGCGGTTGCCATAAATTTGCCTAACTGAGAAGTTAGATTATATCCCAATGCCCATTAGCCATCCAATAGTGCGTGTTCAGATTGACAGCCTTCATTTAATGATACCTTTTCAAATTTGCATTTATGCCGCGTGGTCTCATCTAAACTCCTGTGACTTGGTACAGAGAGAGGTCTGGAATCAGCTGGGAAAGATCTTCAGTCACAGTTGCTGGCAGGGAGAGAGGACCTTGGCTGCACCTTCGGCCCCATGCAATGCAACAAAGGTTTCTCAGGATGCCCTTCCCTGCCCAGCGCTTTACTTGGCACTTGAGACGCCAAGTTGGGTTGGAGTGAGAAGTGTGAACAGACAGGAGCTCTGCTTCTAGAGGTTCCAGACCTCGAGTTGCTGTGAATGTCACATGTGCCTGTTCCCTCATCCCCCAGCCTGTCCCATCTGAGGCCACACCCATTGGGGGTCATGCTTCCTGGATCTGTAAGCAGGGATCGCCTCCACTGAGCGAATGGGCAAGAAGTGCTTTCTGGTTTCCTCAAATTCCTGTCCTCTCCTCCTCACTGCTCACTGTTTTCCTGGGGAAAGAAGATGGAATCAGATGGGGAGGGTTGAGAAATAAAGGAAGCTGGGATTCCTTTTATACTGCCTTTCCTTTGGGGAAGGGAAAATAAGCAACTTATGAAGCCCAATTCTGTACTTCATGAGCATTAAAGATAGGGATTTTTAAAAGCTGATTCTAGGCATGAATTAGTAATGAGTTTCTGCTGAATTTTTAAAAGCTGTACTTGTCACACCATTCAGTGGCCATTACACCTTTCTGATGAATCCAAAGGTTTAGTTTTGTAATGTGTTAGAGATTCAGAGTTTCAGGAGCTAGTTTGTATTGTGTGCTGGTGAATCCCTCAAGCCTATACAAGCTCTGGGAACCCCTCATGCTGCAGCATCGTCCCCCCGGACCCCACCTCTCCACCTCCTCCCAAACTTCAAGCCAAAGCCACTCTGCTTCCGCCACCTGGGATCATGCAGTTCTTTTTTCCCAGGACTGACTGCAACATTTGATGCCTGGCCCACTCAGCAAATGCTCCTGTTATCCCCTCTGAGGACTATTGGGCACCAGTTTATTTCTTCTCTCCCAAGCCATGGGGAGCCAAAGTTTCAGAGATGCCTTGTCAGACATTTCTGCTGCCCCAGCCCAGAGCCAAGGGGTGGGATTCACCCTCTTTTGTGGATAATGATGGAGTTGACCCCTCCAGGAAGGCTTTGGAGAGGGGCTCTGTCTTGATCCTGGTCAAGCAGGATCTGATTTTCAAATTCTATTCATTTCCTGTTGCTGCTAGAACAACTTACCACAAAATTGGTGGTTGAAAACAACCCAAATGGATTATTTTACAGTTCCAGGGAGACGGTTTAAGTGGATCTCGCTGGGCTAATGGCAAGATGTCAGCAGGGCTGCATTCTTTGCTGGAGACGCGAGGGGAGAATCCTTCTCCTTGCCTTTTCCAGCTCCTAGAGGTTGCCTGCAGTCCTTGGCTGGTGGCCCCTTCCTCTGTCTTTAAAGCTAGCGGTGGCTGGTTGAGTCTTTCTCACTCTGCATCAACCTGACCCTGTTCTGCCTCCTGCTTCCATATTTAAGGACCCTGTGGTTTCACTGGGTTGCCTGGATAACCCAGGACTATCGCCTTTTCTTCATATCAACTGATTCCCAACCTTCATTCCATCTGCTCCCCTAATTCCTCCTTGCCAGGTAACATGCCGTAGTCACAGGTTCCTGGGACTAGGATAGGGACATGTTTGAGGGACCATGATTCTGCGAACCACACCAATCAACATGAAGATGTGCAAGATAAACGTTCCCAAGCTTGTTCAGTGGGACAGACACAGCCAGAGGCTGCCACTGGGTAGAATGTTTCCAAGTAGAAAGGGCAGAGGAAAGAGCAAAAAGCAGCATTTCACGTCCTCCACGCAACTTCTTTTATCCTCTGTGTTTGAAGTTGCCAAAGAGTGGGGGCCTTTCCCTTTGTTTATGGCTGTTGCTCTGACACGCTAATGACAGAGAACTTCCCTGGCCTTGAAAGAATGGGGAGGACAGATGAGAGGGAAGATAAGCCTGCCTTTCTTCCAGCTGTCACCGCCTGTCAGAGCTGTCATTTAACCTTACTCTTCAGAGGTTTGCCTCCTGTATTCTAGGACAACAAGGCCATCTACTTCCCTGTCTGTAATTACTTGCGCACTTGGGCTTCTGCTGCCATTGCACTGTTATTATGTTTGGATTTTTAAAGGATGAGGTGTGCCTTCGTGTTTGAATCAAGACTTTCTCAGACAATGGCACATGTTTTCAGTTTGATTTTTACTCCCCCTGCCCTACCAGTGCCTGAGGGAGGGCATTGCATTCGTGGCCACTGAAGTGGATATGGGGTTGGCTGGTTAAGGAATCTCTGGGAATGTATGGAGCCCTTGAGTGGCAGTGAGGCCGCTAACATGCACTTACCTCCTGGGAAGAAGGAGTTGCAGTAAATGGGGCATCAATTCTCAAAGTCTTGCACAAGCCACTTGGTTCTATAATCCAGGACAAGGTGGGAAGTCTTCTTGCTAGTCTTCTAGAGCAGGAGAGAGACTAGAAGAGGGAAAGGGAATCTTAGTTGGGTGTTGGTAATCCTCACCATGCTGTCCTCAAAGAGAAAAATGCTGGTGGTGGGAGCCCAGCAGAGGAATGGGAGCATTCTAACCTTAGGGGCAGGAACAGGGAAGGCACTGTGGACATCACAGATGTGCACTTGGTCAGAGTTGAAGGGAGAATAAAGAGGTGAAAAAAGAGCAGCAACTCCCTTTACCAACTTTGTCTGATGTCACATGCTCTTGGTAAGATTTTTTGCATCATAGTACTAACAACTAGCATATCGACAAATTACCTGGTGGAAAAAATGTTGAAAGAGCTTTTCTTTCAATTAATTGACTCATGATGATTATTCAAAGTTTATATTAGGGTTCACTCTATGGGTTTTGATGAATGTATAATGACATTTATCCATCTTTATAGTCTCATACAGAGTAGTTTCAAGGCCCTAAAGATCCTCTGGGATCCCCCTACTTATCACTCCCTTCCCACTGACCCCCTGGCAACTGCTGATCTTTTCACTGCCTCCACAATTTTGCCTTTTCCACAATGTATGATCCCCAAGTCATACAGCATGTGACCTTTCACAATAGCTTCTTTCACCTTGTAATATGCATTTAATTTTCCTCCATGTCTTCTCAATAGCTCTTTTGTTTCTACTGCTGAATAATATTCCATCATCTTGATGGACCACAGTTTCTTTACCAATTCACCTACTGAAGGACACCTTGGTTGCTTCTAAGTTTTGGCAGTTGTGAATAAAGCTGCAGTAAACATTCATGTGCCTTGTTCAGCTTATTTGAATAAATACCAAGGAGCATCATGGCTGGATTGAATGGTCCCCCGCCCGTTTTACCCAAACAGTAGCATTCCATATACAACGTTCTGCATCTTGCTTTTTTCATTTATATTTTGGAGATCACCCCATGTCAGTTCCAATGAATTCTAATGGCAGTTTTAAAAAATGCCAGGAGAGGATCATGCATCTAAAGCCTTCTTATGAGACCTCATTATGGAAGATGAAAATTCCTGTTGAGGAAAAAAAAAAAAAACATGGTGTAAGTAGATCCTCAGCCTTCCACAGTTGAGGGGGGTTACTTTCTGGAGACAGGGACACCATTCTGGGCACACAGGGTGTCACAGGATTTGGTAGAAAGAACGAAGGATCTGGAGTCGGAAGCTGGTTCAGACCCTGGCTCCCTCTCTCTGTAAGCTGCAGCCTTAGACACATCATCCATGGCTCCTCAGTGTCCTCATCCATAAAATAAAGCCAAGAGAAATGGCTCTCTCACAGGTTTTTGGAGGATAAAGTGAAATAACACATGAGAGAGGCTTTGGGAACTCAGTGTGGGTGGCCCCGTGTGCTCTCAGCAGCATTACCAGGTGCCCTCTGTGCACCACCCGGAGCTCCAGGAACTGGGACACTGGGCGGAAGGAAGACAGACTCCCTCACACCGTGGACCTTACGTCCCCATGGTCTGTGGAGAATGAGCACAAAGGTTTTGTGCTGCAGCGCTGCAATGGAAGTAAAACATGGCGACAGGATAGTGGGTGGCTGGCTGGGTGCCTAAGTGACACGGGAGGTCAGAAAGTGGCCTGCTAAGGGCTCCCCACAGCTGGACCCCACATGTGAGGAAGGAAGGGGGTTGAAGCTGTGTGCAATTTTTCCATGTCCACCGAGTGCCAGGGAACGCTGGGCAGAGACAGGTTGTGTTCTCTTTTTTCAAACCGAAGGTCCCCTCCTTGGCGCGCTCTCTGCCATGAGCATGTCTGCACTGATGGCGCCGAGCAAGGCCGAGGCTGTGGCCCCTGTAACACTGCTCTCATCATGCGCAGATCTGGAGCCAGAGGCCATGGGGATGGCCTGGCCAGCCATGAGCTCTCCCTCTGCGTCGCCTCTGCAGCTGGCCAAGCTGCTTGCTTGTTTGTTTGTGCGGATTGAAGATTTTTTTCTGCTAACACTGCAAAGCATTTGAGTATATGTGTGTTTGTGAGATGGTGTGCACTTAAAATGGAAAAAAAACAACTTTTATATAAATGTATAGATGTATGGAGCAGTATTTCTAAGCTCTGGCTGTACTTCTAAGTGCAGTGAGAGCAAAACGGTTTCTCAGATTCACCCTCCATTCAAACACAAGACTGGGTCAGCCCCGGGGGAGGCAATCGAGGGCCTGGTGTGTCCTTAGCCACAGAAGCTACTTTAAAGGCGAGTCCCCTGGGTCCTATCCCAAGATGCCCCAGAAGTCACTAAGAGGCTCCCAGCGTAAATCTAAGTTATTTCCAGGCAACCTTGTGAATAATAGCAATAATTAGCATCCTCTATTGAAGACATACCATACACAAAGTACCCAGGCTAAGTATATTCCACATAGCTCTTGTTCTTACAGCAAACTGCAAGGTGGGTGCTTCTGGGGTGGGTCCAGGGACTGCTAGGCAGGGAGAAATCAAAGGAGGATCTGCACCATCCTCCGAGGAAGGTCTCGTTTAAATAAACCGTGTGACTTGACTAAAGACACCAGCTAGTCTGTGGCAGAGCCGGGACCAGCACAGGTGTGCCTCATCCTGGGCTCAGCAGAGCTCCCCGGCAGCACTACCTCCAGGCCATTTCCCCGACAAGGCACCGACTCCTCTGATTGCCGGGCTGCTGCTCAGGGACCCATTGCAGACCCCCAGCAGGCCCAGGTTCCTGAGCAGTGTTTGCGTCTGGCTGCTGATGGAGTAGGTTCTGAGTAGCTCTGCTGCTGCTTTACGAGGGAGGCCTGGCCCCATCTTCATTGCCATCGCATTGGATTCCTGCCTCTGTCTTCCCTCCACTGACCAGCCTCGGCAAGATGTCTTCCTCACTAACCACCTATCAGAACTTACCTGCCCCCAAAGGAGGTTAGTGGTTGCCCAGGGCTGGGCCAGTGAGAGGAATGGGAGTGACCACTATGGGTACAAGTATCTTTTTGAGGTGATGAACATGTTCTGAAATTAGAGAGTGGTGATGGCTGTAACAAAAACTGCTGAATTGTACACTTTATGTTAGTGAGTTGTATGGTATGTCAAATATACCGCAGTAACACTATTAAGAAGAAAAATTCTTATCTGTCTCATTCACCATCTCTTTATGGCTAATTGGGTGATTATCTGTGCTGAGTTTTAGCTATGTCTACAAGTAATTGATACCCTTTCATTCAAGAGATGGAGGGTAATCACCCTCCCCTTGAGTAGGGGCTGGACTTAGTGACTTAGGGAATAGAACCTGCCAGAGTGAGCAAGTGTAACTTCGGAGACTAGATCATAAAAGTCAGCCGCTCTTGGAGGAAGCCAGCAGTCTCATTGTGAGGATAATCGGGCAGCCCATGGAGGGGCCCAGGTGTAAGGAACGGTGAGTGAGCCCTCTTGGAAGCATTCAAGCTTTCAGATGACTGCAGCCCAGCCAACATCTTAACCACATTCTCGTGGGAGACCCTGAGTTAGAACCCCCAGGCAAGCTGCTCCCCAACTCTTGACCACAGAAACTGTAAAGGAATACATTTTACTGTCTTAAGTCCCTAAGTGTTGAGATAATCTGTTATACCAGAAGAGATAACATAAAATACAGTAAAAAACACTAGATAATTTACTAGATAATATTGGTTAAAATGAGCCAGTCTGAGCTAAAAATGTGCACAAACACTGGTGGGTTAATGCTTCATCCTTCCAAAATAACACCTTTCTTACTTAACAGAGGAACCCTGGAGACGCAGTGCCCCAATTCAAAAGCACGGCGACAATGACGAGTATTCCAGTCTAGGTGGCAGGCCCGTAGGAAGGTTATTTTTGGTCCAGGGCTGGGGAGTTTATGTGACTTTCTAACCGTGCCATGCAGCCAGCTGCTTTCCTCCTGGGGGGTCCCTGCCCCTTCCGCAGGCATGGACCAGAGACAGTTCCTATCAGAGGCAACGTGGGCAGGGACTCAATGCCACCACTGCCCGAGTGACAGGAGGGTGCTCCTCTCTCTCTCTGGGGCTCCCCCCCACCACCACCACACACACACCTTTCTTTAGTGGCACCAGCTCCCTTTAGGATACCTCCCTTGAATAAAGGTCAGTCATTGTCTCCTTTATCTCCTTCACCCCAGGCAAGTCATGGCTTTGCTGCCTGCTGGCTTTTTCTCTCTTTTTTCCATTTCTTCTTTCTCCTTTGACATTTATCACTGCTACAGTCCTTTGGAAATCCTGAAATTCCACTGACAGTTTACCCAAAGCTGGGGATTGGAGGGTAAGAAGCCTAGAGTCCAGAGCAATTATTTCTTCACACACACACACACACACACACACACACACACACACACAGCACATCACCACACAGCAAACAGCCGGTGTAATGGCTTGCTGGGGTCCGCCTCACCGCGATAGGCCTGCACGGAGGACGGCCGATTTGACTCTCCATCCTGCCTCCTCCCCCCCAGGCTGAGGATTATCACCAGGTAACAAAACCCAAAACCATTCGGAAAGGATTAATACTAATCTCTCAAGCACACACAGTCTCCTTTGCTTCACCTTCCAGTGTTTCGTTCTCCATCTGTTTTGCATATGTTCAAGAATTTTCCCTCTTTCATGTAGACTAGAGTGTATACTGGATTAACACCTCAGTTACTAACTCCAAGTTTTGAGTTTTGTGGTTTCATTGCTGTGCCTGGTTTTGAAACCACCCTATTGGGTTCTGGGGTCCTCAGAGCACCATAGGGAACTCTCATGGGATCCGGGATATTTTGTGGGTTTTTTGAGGGAAATGCAGCAATAGATGACATTGAGGGCACTAGCTCGAGAGAGTTCACACCTGAGGATATTTTTCCATTGATTTTTAGAGAGAGTGGGGGGAGAGAGAGAGAGAGAGAGAGAGAGAGAGAGAGAGATGGATTTGTTGCCTGCCTTCCTCACACACCCTGACTGGGGCCTTGTATCAAACCTGCAGCCCAGGCATGTGCCTTTGACCAGGAATCAAACCTGCAATCCTTTGGTGCATGGGCTGATGCTTTAACTGCTGAGCAACTATATTCTCTTTTTTTTTAAATAAAATTGTGTCTTTGCAAAGGTGGGTATTTGGTGGTCATGATGATAAAAAGAAAATATCACCCAATATTCAGTGTACAGCAGAAAATGCAACAGCAGTGCCCAATATGAGTCCAAGGTTGGAGATATGTGCAGTATACATATATCTTATTCATAAACTATGACCTTTTAATAATGAAATGATAATGGCTTTTCTTTCAATTTATGTGTATGTTTTCAAATGTCAGTAATTATTAAGACCTAAATACCTATCAAGCTGTTTGGATACAACTACTTAATATAGAGAGCTATTGGGTATTTCTTTTGGCCTCAGGTCACCATGAAAAAATAACTGACATGCTCAGAGAACAGCTGAGAAACTGAGAAAGCTTGGAATCTCTGTGTGGCCTGTAGTGACCTCGCCCCACCTCATCCACCTCTAACATTCCCCTGCGCCTTCATCCTAGGCCTTTTCATAGTGCCTTGGGCACTGCTCCCCAAACTTGCCATGCTTCTGGCCTCTAGGACCTCACACATGCTCTTCTCTGTAGGAAGTGGCCCTTTCATCTCTTCTCTTTGAATGTGCCCTCAGATCACCTGTATTGCCATTATAACAGCACCCATCACATCGTATTGCATTTACTTGCTTGTACATTTGTTCCCCACTAGACAGTGAGCTTCTTGAGAGCAAGAGCAAATCTTGCTCACCTTGGTATACCCAGCATTGGGTGATTGAAAGAAAAGGGGTAAGTAGGTTACTGGAGGCTTTGTTAAGAATTCTGCTGGCTAGACACTGCCTCTTACCTTCTCCTCCACCAATAGTTCTACTATCCCTAACCTCCTAACCTCAGCTGCATCCTCTGTCCTGCAAGAACGACGCCCAACCACGGGCCGACTAACCCTTCTTCCCCGGGAAAATGTTCCTGTGATAGAAGGTTATCGATGGACTGGGACATGGAGATTTTGCTTGCCATACTCTGGTCTCCCTTTAGGAAGTGTGTGTGCTGGGGCTGCCCTAAGGATGCAGTTCTAGAGTGGAGAACCAGGCCAGACACATCTGCTTGCAAGCAACAGAGAGTCCCGATTCCTAAAGGAAGGGTTTTTTTCACTTGGTTTGGTTTGGTTTGGTTTGGTTGCTTGTTTGGAATCATAGCCTTATGCTTGTTCATATCCTAGGCCAGTGATGGCGAACCTATGACACGTGTGTCAGAGGTGACACGCGAACTCATTTTTTTGGTTGATTTTTCTTTGTTAAATGGCATTTAAATATATAAAATAAATATCAAAAATATAAGTCTTTGTTTTACTATGGTTGCAAATATAAAAAAATTTCTATATGTGACACGGCAACAGAGTTAAGTTAGGGTTTTTCAAAATGCTGACATGCCGAGCTCAAAAGGTTCGCCATCACTGTCCTAGGCCGAGAACTGCAACAGCTCCAGGATCCTGGGGTAACTGGGCTTCCTAGTCAAGAGCTCAGGCCTTGCTCTGAATCCAAAGCAACAGCATTGATGAACCTCACCCAGGATGACAAGGTTTCTTCCTCACCGCTCCAAGCTCCTCTCTTCAGTGCTCACATTACCAATTAACCACCTCTCTCTTTTTTTGCAGCAACAGTTTAACATCCAAAGGGAGGGAATCTGATTGGTCCAGCTGACCAGAGAAGTCTGTTTGAACAGAGATTTGCAGAACCTATAGCCTGGCTGTGCTTGGGTCAAATGTCTACCTCTTGTTCCGTCTGCTGAGGTAGAAGAGGCTCAGCAGCACCAGCATGATGATTCAACTGAAGGAAGTTGATTCAATGGAATGGGAGCTGTGAGTAGAGCAAATGCCAAATGCCTGAGAATTTGCTTCCTGGTCCATGTGGTCTTTCCAGTTAAGTCACACTCACTAGCAGTTTACTCCACAACATTGCTTGTTTTCTTTCAGGATTCTTATTATTATTCTGAAATTGTCAGTTATGGTTTGTGCTCTGATAATGCTCAGACATCAAGCCATGGAGCCATTGGCATCAAGCATATCATTTAACATACTAACAAGAGGACATTCTGTTTCCTCGTGCAAGTCTCTTCTCTCCTGGGTGCTCAGTTGTATTACCTGTGAAGGTGAGCATAAACATGCCTTTTCTACCCAAAGGGAGGGCAGAGTCCAGTTCACTAAGGTACTCTCTCACACCAAGAATAAAGGATTGAATAAAGGATTGATCTATGAACTTAGAGTCTCCAGGCCACTGAAACAGCATCTATGTGCAGGATAAATGGATTAATGAGGTGGAAAAAGAACTTCTTAATTTGAACAATGAAACTCATTAAATAAATAAACCCTTTTAATTGGTATGTCGAAATAATTGAGGACTCTGTTCTTTTTCTTTGGCCTAAATCGGTAGGTATTTTGCATGGGTGTAGCCCAAGCCTGAATCTTCAATGAGGCCCTCCTGGGATTCAGGCACATTCCCAAGGCTGACTTCAAATCTGAATACTGAACTTTTCCCTACCTCTCCCATGAGACTGTGGTCTAAACCACACCTGGTCTCTGCCACTTCATTCTTTGATGTTTTAGATTGTTTACTCACAAATTTCACTTTCTTCTGAACTACTTATCTCCTACACCTTCAACTTCTTTCCTTTGCATCTTTTAAGCCCTATCCCAAATAGTTCTTTTGCCTAAACAAGCTTAAGCTTTGTCCAAAAACTAAATCACCTTCCTTTGTCCCTGCGTAACCCTTTAGCTCTCTTTCCATCCCTTACACCCAAGCTTCAGGAAAGAATGGTCTGCATTCAGAGTCTCCATTTACCTAACATCCCATATGCTACCTATGACAAGATGGCTTCTGCTCTCAGTGCACCCCTGACCTCTCTACAACCAGGGTTACAAGGAATCTCCTGACCTCCATCTAGAATACACCCTCTTTAGGTCTGACGTGCCTGACCCTGTCCATAGCCGCTGACCTCAACCTCATCTTCCCCCCTCCTCTCTGGTATCAGTGGTTCTCAAACCTCCAGGGGAGGGCTGTTTGAAGATTATTGGACTCCACTTCAGAGTTTTTGACTCAGTAGATCTGGGCTGGGGCTCTAGAACTTGCCTTTTGAACAATTTTTATGCCAAAGTTGCTGGTCTTTGGGCCACACATAGAAAAACATTACTAGGGATGATTTCGCTTCCCCCAGCCTCACCTGCATTGGAACATTTGGCAGTGTCTCGAAACATTTTTAGTTGTTACAATTTGGGAGGTGGGGAGTTGTGTTCCTGAAACCCAGTGGGTAAAGAACTGGGACCATACTGAGCATCCTAAAATGTATGAGACAGCCACACCTCACCCCCCAAAAAAGAATCATCTGGCCAAAAATATCAGTGGTGCCAGGCAACCCTTGGGAAGTCCTGCTCTGCCAACTCTCTTTGTCTAGCTGGCCTCTAGTCACTCTCTATCTGGTCGCTCCCAAAAGCCCTATGGTTTCACCTCCTACATATGTCTTAGCTGCCTTTACCTCTTTCTTTCCACTGTCCCTCCTTATTTCAGACTTCATCACCTCCTACATGAATTACTTACTGCAGTGGCTTCTTAAGCGGACTTTTTGATAACGTGGTCATCCCTCCCAAATCGACTTGACTCCAGGAGCATAAGGCTGCCCCCGTTAAAGTCATCAGTGCTTCCCCTCCCCACACAGTGCCTCTGTGAGAAGACCTCAGACCCCTGGAACACAAGAGGCCTCCTAGGACTGCCCGCTGCCAATCTCACCAGTCGCATCTGCCCTACTGCTTCCTCCCCGCACCACAGGCTTCTGCCCTGCAAAGCTAAATACAATTGCCCAAAGGGGCCACCAGCTGTCTCGTCTCCAGGCACATACTCTGTTTCCTCTGTCTAGAAGTCACTTTCTCTATCTCTGCTTGGCTAATTCTTTTCCAACCTTTAAGACTCAGCCACCTCCTCCAAAGAGCCTTCTCTGACCCT
Source organism: Myotis lucifugus (assembly GCF_000147115.1). Lineage (NCBI taxonomy): Eukaryota > Metazoa > Chordata > Mammalia > Chiroptera > Vespertilionidae > Myotis > Myotis lucifugus. The sequence continues at coordinate 3,409,584 of NW_005871164.1, forward strand.
CTTCACCTGCTGAGTTAGGTGTTATACCTGTACCCATCTATTCTAATATTTATCCCACAAAAGGAGCAGAATAGCATAGTACTAAACACGATGACTCTGAGCTGAAAGTCCAGGATTTGAATCCCAGTTCTGATGTTTACTAGCTGTGACTTTGAATAATCTATTTGACTATCTTTGTCCCAGTTTCTTTATCTGTAAAAAGGGGTTAATACGGTAGCTACCTCATTAGGTTGTTGAGGATCAAATGAGCTACTGTACACATAAAGCACTTAGAACAGGGCTTAGCAACTAGTGAAACATTGCATAGTGCTGGCCATTGTTATTAGTGTCCACTTGTCTATTTACCTCACTGGACTGTAAACTTGGTGAGGACAGCACTATGTGTTTGGCTCGAGGCTTTGTACCTCAGGCAAGGATAATAGTGTCTGTTATTCTTCTCTGTCACTTCATAATGTAAAGCTATACTGAAATAATGAATTTATGTAAAGTATAGAGTCATTGTCTATATATATGTAAAAATTTAAGTGACTGAATGACCAAACGACTGAACGACAAAACGACCAGTCGACCGGTCACTATGATGCACACTGACACCAGGAGGCAGACGCTCAATGAAGGAGCTGCCCCCTGATGGTCAGTGCACTCCCACAGCGGGAGCACCGCTCAGCTGACCGACAGGTGCCAGATGCTAGGCTCAGGGATGATGAGTGCAACTGCAGCAGCGCAAGCCTCTCCTGCCTCCACAGCAGCGCTACCAAGAGGCAGCAGCAGGCGCAGCGGGGCTGGGATGAGGGAGAGCGGGCTCCTCTCCGGTCACCTGCCGCTTTGTGCACTACTACATCCCTCAGGGGATGTCCAACATCCCCCGAGAGGTCCCAGATTGCTAGAGGACACAGGCCAGGCTGAGGGACCCCACTGGTGCATGAATCCATGCACAGGGCCTCTAGTCAAATATAAAATATTTATTTTCCAACTCACTTTTTTTTGTTGTTGTTTTCAATGAGCCTGAAACAAGGGGAATTAGTCTGACCTATAATTATTTGCATACTGCTCTTCACAGAAGAGTTGGAGACAATGTTTAGGGCGAAATAAATTTGCTGGGGCTGTGAGGAGCTAGAAAGCTAAAGGGAAATCATCTTACAGAGTCATGCTGGTTAATAATCAGCGTTTTCCAAGGAGTGTTCCGAATAATAATTGTTCCAGGTGGAGGCAATGTTTTGGGGGCATTGGGGAGGGGAGTGAGACTATAGTCAAATACATTTGTAAAATACTGGATTAAGCAAATCTAGACAAGTTTCTTTGTGGTCGGACTTTTCAGTCTTTAATAAGCTAATGACCACCATGAATCTCTAAGAGGGGATCTCAGATGCACCTAGGGGACAGAATTTCCCAAAGTTATTTGACTTTAGAACCCTTTTCCATCAAGTGTCTTGGGAAACAACGATTTCATGAGCCACACTTTGGAAACACAGAGTGGGAAACACTGCTGCAGTCCATCTTTTTTATTTACAGACATTGAAGGTAAGGTACAGGGAAATTAAATAACTTGCCCAAAATAACTCAGTAAATTGAAAGTTAGCAGTATTTCAAAGAACAGGGAAAATTGAATGAATAAAGCACTAGATTGCAATCCTAAACCAATTTTGTCCCTGCTCTCTGACCTTGAGCAAGTTGGATCACAACTCTGAGTTCAGCTTTTTCATCTGTAAAATAAGAGCTGGAGGATATAACTTCTAAGGTCCCTTCTTACTCAAAGATTCTAATGTTCTATGGTGGGAAAGAAGCATTCATCCCAAGAATTACTCTCTTTTTCTCTATAAAAGAGATCTTGTTGACAAAGGCCTGCCATTCCTGGCAGAATTATCCCTTTAATACCAACTGTCCTTTTTGTTTTTTTTCCCTAAGTAAATAGAGAAACCACAGAGGAAAGAACAGTGCAGAGAGAAAGGATCCAGAAATAGCTTTTTCCAAGACGGAGTCAAGCAGGAGCCTCAAGCCGGCTGGAGATGTCCACTTTGCTTTTGGGAGATGCCAAAGTTGTCTCCTGAATCAAAGAGGATTTTAAGAGGATCACAAAAATTATTTAATGTCCTCTGAGCTGCTCTCTGGCCCGGGCCCAGGAAACATTGTTATTGTAACTGAGACGTCAGGGCATTTGGCAGTCTTATGTTCTTGTTTGGCCTGGTACATCTCTTTATTTATTAAAGCCTCTAGGCTCTCAGGCCATGGTTCCGTGTATTAATTTATGTTTGTCTCCCCAGAGAAAAGACCAATTTGAATACCTCCAGCTTCAGTATAACTCAGTTTGCCACCGAGATATTAACTCTGAAGATTTTTCTTTCCTCTTCTTTCTTATTAAGTCTGTAAAAGGTATTTAGGGCCCATGATAGGCAGAATGTCAAAGTCCCACACCTTCCCTTTCAAATGCCACTCCCTTCACTATGAAGAATAGGATTCTCTGTTGTTGTTGTTGTTTTTTTGTGATTTTTAAATCCTTATCCAAGGACATGATTTTTTATTGATTTTTAAAGACAAGAAAAGAGAAAGAGAGAGAGAAAAAAACATCAATGTCAGAGAGAAACATCGATCAGCTATCTCTGACATGCACCCTGGTCAAGATCAGACCCACAACCTAGATATGTGCCCTGACCAGGAACTGAACCGGCAACACTTCGGTGCACAGGACATCGCTCCAACCAACTGAGCCATACCAGCCAGGGCTGACTCTCAGTTTAATTCAACCAGTTGTAAGTTAATTCAACAAACCAAATATTATTTGCATTCTAATTAAATGCAAGCCACTTGCTAGTGTGAATTAAATAAGACCCAGTTTCTGACTTCAAGAAGACAGGAATATACTGGGGAGACAGACATGGACACAAACCTCTGCAGAGGAGTGTGGCAGGTGCAGAGCTAGGGGTAAGTACTAAGAAGGATGTGGAGGAGGGAGTGGCATCCCTGCCTGAGAGGCACAGGGTGGGGGGAAATTTCTGGAGAAGGGCGCTTGACTTGGATTCTGAAAGATGGACACGAGTTTGCCAAATGTAGATAAGTGTGTGTCCTAGCCTGGGTTGAGTCATGATGAAGTAAAATAACAGTCCATGCTTAAGGAACCTCAAATAATTTCAGTTGGCTTAAGCATGGGATGAGTGAGAAGAGGTGTGGACGTGAGAAAGGGGTTAGGTCATGGTGAACCTTGATCTTTAAAAATAATTTGCAAAACACCAGGAACTCTATAAGCCAGGTATAAAGACAAATTTTCCAAGAGGACTTTGCAATAATTGGCTCTATAAAGTCAACCTTTGTTTCTTAAAAATGTTTGGTCATATCTGATTTAATGAGCATCATTCTCAAATATGACAGTCCAGGTAAAACCATGGTTATATAATTAATATTTGCAATTATGTCCTGCTAACAAGAAAGACTGATCATTTTTTAACCTTTTCATATCCCCATATTGCCAATAAAAGAGAATACTTAATAATTCTTGAATTCTAGAGTGGAGAAAAAAAGTAAAATGTGTCATTTATGCTTGTAAAAGCAAAATTTATTAAATTATTATGAGTTTAGAAAGCTTAAACAAAAGACACGTTAAAGGTTTCCTTATGTCCAGAAAATACCAACAATATTCTTAACACAATCATTCTTTTTTTAAATTTAAATTCTTTATTGTTTAAAGTATTACATATGTCTTTTTTCCCCCCCATTGACCTCTCCCCGGCCACTCCCACCACCACCCCCCCCCCAGCACATGCCCTCACCCCCTCTACTGCCTGTGTCCATTGGTTATGCTTATATACATGCATACTAGTCCTTTGATTGATCTCTTACCCCCCACTCCAAACCTCCCTTGCCTTCTCTCTGAGATTTCGCGGTCTGTTCGATGCTTCTATGTCTCTGGAACACACAATCGTTCTTTATCATCCAGTCCTTGTAATTAATTCCTGTTCTGCTCCATCTTGGATCAGCAATCTCTTGAACTTATCTGTTGTTGTTGTTTTTGTTTTTAATATATTTTTATCAATTTCAGAGAGGAAGGGAGAGAGAGAGAGAGAAACATCAATAATGAGAGAGAATCATTGATTAGCTATCTCCTACATGCCCCACATTGGGGATCAAACCGCAACCTCTTGGTTCATAGGTCAACACTCAACCACTGAGCCACTGCAGCAGGGCCTGTCTGTTGTTTACTATTGTCCTGGAGACCCTGACTCAGTCCACTTGTCTCTAAGTTGTTGAAGTGAGGCCTTCAGAAGCCTGTGCCCAAAAGTACCTGCAAAGTCCCTTTCCACGGGGCCCTGAGACAGTCCTTCATTAAAGAATGAACAGGCAAGACTTCTCAGAGAAGCATCAGAGTAAAATGAAACTTATCTGGAGATGACAGAAGACTCAACATGGTTGTGGTTATTTTTTTACTACTGACCATTCTCAAATGTGAAAGACCTGATGAAAGTTTATTACAAGAATAATGCATCTGACAGCAAATTTGGATGTTTCTTTGGTGTGTAAAACAAAATAAAGACAATCCAGAGCAAGTTTTATAGTACCTATAAACATAATGATTAATCCTATTTTTCAAGAAGAGTGGATAGTGCATCTAATTTTTAAAAATAGATGAATATAATCTTTACAGAGAAAAATCTTCAGGTATAAAGCATATAATAATCCTGAGACATAATATACCATTAACGTTAAGCACATAGAATGAACCAAGAATATCTTGAGAACATCGAGTCAAGAGATTCAGAGTGTCTCGAGTAGGTTCTAAATTCCTGAATATTAATAAAACTCCAGAGGTAAGGCAAGTGAATCCTCACTTGAAAACCACTGGCCTAGATGCTACATTCACATTAAAGAAGTAAGGTGTGATCAAGTTAATATTTAAAAAATGAGTGAAATGATGACTAATAAGACTATACTGTTATTATCTGATATCAGACAAAACAGCACCAGGAGCTTGATAAGTGAAAATACGTCATGGACAGCGAGGGCACTGACAATTCTCTAGGAACTTCCCCTATAGCACATCATTTCGAAATACTTACATTAGTAGCATTTTCCCCATACAAATTTAACCTGAGGAAGTAAGTATTTTTTTCTGATTTGACAATTTTTTTCATGCAACTCATCAACAGTAACATATCAAGCCCTAATTATTTCTAGCACTTCTCTTTTTACAAGGTGAAAGCATAAATCGTTTGTAATTTTCTGGGGACCCTCCGGGAAATTTAAAAGATATTATTTAGAGTTCAATTTAGAAAGACAAAATATGGAAAGTTGTCAGGAGATCTGAAGATAGGATCATGAGTTACAGAGAATAGTACTTGGTGACCAATTTAATTAAAGTGACAATAACATTTTAAAAATAAATATAGACGGTAGCATGATGGTAAAGAACCTTAATTTAATTTCAAAGTGAAAAGACTTTGTTCTCTTAAATAATCAAGGTCATGCCAAAGTCAACATAAAACAGGACATGATTCTTATAATACACAGAAACTTTGTTTCTGGGCAGATTACATACAAGGTAAGAGTCACCTCTATAACCTCTTATCCAGAGCAGACCCATAGCCTCAGAATTTTTGTCATTTTAATTGAGAGAAAGCCAAATTTCAGTTTTGCATCAGTTAAGTACAACAATTGACACCCTTTGGTGTTTTGAAATTTTATGAAGATATCATAAACCTTAGCCAGCTTCGACTGTGGCAAGTAAAATTCCCTTTCTGCAAACTTTCTACAACTTTTTATACCTTTTTATTCATTTTTTTTCATAAACTCTATTTTAGGACAAAACCACTCCTTTTTTAAAACAAAAACAAAAACACATTCTCCTTAGTATAATTTCTCAAAGTGGCAAAAAATGAACAAAGTTATTCAGACACAAAGATGTAATCAAACAGGAACTTTAGGAATATTCAGTTTAGGTAAGTGCTTATGTATTCAAAGTACTCAAAATCATTTTCTTACCATACTACTAATGGACAAGAGTCTGGAACATAGGACAAGTCAGATTCACTTTTGGGTCCCCAGGTCGCCAGTCAAGAAGGGAACACAGAGGTCTAAGTACTGGTTAAATGGGTGGAGTAAATGATGACCAGAAGCAGAGGCCCAAAGCCAACCAAGTGATGACACCAAACTGTCAAAGACAAATGTGCTGGACAGTTAAGGAGATGAGTTTATTTACACAATTGCAATAAGGAGAACATCCATTAATGAGGAATCACAAGGAAAAGGAAGGTTATCTAGGGTTTCATAGAATCAAAAAACAGAATAAGTCACATGGGGAGGGGAGGGGTTCTTTGCCTTTAGCTGTTTTCTGAAACACAAAAGGGTGGGGATTTCAGAAAATTAAAGAGTAGAAGAATTTCAGAAAACGAAAAGATAAGAGGACCAGGGAAAAGTGAGGCCAGAGAGATGGACAAGGGCAGGTGTGGAGGGCCGTTGAGGCCTCTCTCACAGTTAGAACCCAGTCTAGGTGGATGAGTGAAGGGTTTGGAATCAGGGGTGTGATGCCACCTTGCTAAGAGCCTGATCCTTGTGGTCAAACTCTCTGGCTTTGGATCCAGATGTTGCCATCCATTGGTTCTATGATTTTGAGCAACGTAACCTCCATGCACTTCAGTTGTAAAATGATGTGAAGAGCATCTGTTTTGGGATTTTGTAATATAATACAAGTACTTGGACTTATTTCTGGCATGTAGAATTAGCTATCATGACTACCAGGACCTCAATCGTTGCTACTTCTTTATGCTCTTTTGGCCTAAGTGTTACTCTCTGAAAGCACTGACAAGCGGACCTCCAATATTCCCCTGTAGGAGTGGCTCAGGGGCCCCAGTCTCGTTGGATGATGTGAGATGGGTATGGTCTTGACTTGATGTAACTATGCAACTGCATAGCTATATAGGCAAGAGTGACTAAAGTCAATTGATTAAATTAAATAATGGATTTTTGGAGGTTGGGATGGGGTAAAGTCTGGCCAGTGCCACCCTTATTGTGTGGGGTGGGCAAGAAATAAGCCTGACTAAGGGCTATTGCAAGGGCTTGCACTGTAGAGCTCCAGGAAGCTTCTTTTTACATTAGTATCTTCACAGTGGCCCTGCAGTGAATACAGGGGACGAAGGTCAAATGATCAGGCAGAGGACTGAGGGCCTAAATACTGTATGTCTGAGGCTTGGAGTGCACAGAAAGTCACAAAGCAAAAGCAAAGCTTTGAGTGTGTTTGTCAGTGTGTCATCAAAATATGGGAGATTCAAAGAAGAGCAACAACTCAGCTTCCTCATAAGAACAGACACACAAAAGTAGATTTTAAGATTCTTTTTTTTTGTTTGTGCTTAAATAGTTCAACATATTTTAAAAGCAAACTTACAGGAACAGCACAGAAGACAGATAGCATTGAACACTTGTACTTGCAGCCAGGGCAGTGTAGTAGCTCAGCTGGTTGGGCATCATCCTGTGCTCTGAAAGGTTGCCGGTTCAATTCCCAGTCAGGGCACATGCCTGGGTTGCCCATGGTCGAGCCAAATGCTGGCATTGTCTAGAAAAATTTAGCAGGTTTATTTATATTGTTATACAGTTGAACTGCTGAAACTTGCTCAATGAAACATTTTGACTTACACGAATGCTTTACGTCCCTGCATTTATATTTTAAAATTCACACACAAATGAAAATGGAAAACTGCCTATACCTGATTTCTGTCCCCTATTTCCCACTTGCAATCATATACTTAGGTACCTTTTGACCCCATGGAATAAAAATATCTGATGTTCAGAACTACCTATAACAGGAAGAAGAGAATGTTTTTTAAAGAATGTTTCCCATCACAGTGGATTCTTAAGCACGTGCTCCATCTCGCGGCATACTGGCTGGATGTCTGTGGCATAGTCGTTACACGTTTGGCTTGGGCAGCACACAGGTTGGTCTTCAAAAAGGCCAACCAGACAGGCCTAGTTGCCCCTGCAGAGTCCCAATAGCTGCACTCTGGGAGGCAGATCTGTTTAAAGTCCTGAGCAATTTCTCACACCAGATGCTGGAAGGGAAGTTTGCTAAAGTACCATGGTACCACGCCTATAACGATGTGTTTTCTTCCCCCCAGTAGAGGGCACACTTTTACCAAAGAGGGCTGTGGTAATCAGTTGCTTTCTTGGTGCTTTACCACTGGTGGATTTGGGGGCAGTCTGCTTTATATGAGCCATGGCATAGGGACTTCGTTACTTACCCTCCCTTCTCCTTGGGCTGGAGTTTGGCGAGCTAGAGGCAGCGCTGGGGTTAGAGGGCGATGCTAGCGGCCAGTTTTAAGATTCTCGTTTGACAGAGATTGTTCCAAAACTTTCATTAGCAATGCCAACTTGATTTGCTTCTAATTATAAGCCCAGGTGAGCTGGTGAATTATTATAGAGCATAAGGTCTCTCAAATTACTGTGCAAGCGCCTGCTGGCTCCAAACAAGGGCCACCAGCATGCTCAAAGCCAATTCTGCCCCCCACCCCACTCAAGAATGGGACTCCTGGGGCCTAGGACACGTCTAAGAGAAAGGAGGCAGGGACCACCATCTCTTGAAGTCATACAAGCAAAATACCCATTCTTTTCATAATTGTCATGGATGCAATTCATAGACTGAAACGTTAGGATGAAATGTCACACACAACTCACCCCTCAGCTCCTGCAGCTGAAGAGAGGACAAAGGAAAACACAAAACACAGAGCCCTGAACAATTATGGCAGAAACATCCATATTAAATGGCCTCTTTCCAGGTTCATTTGGGTAGTGTCACAGTTTGCTTTGCAGCAGGGTTGAGCCTTGCTTCCAGGGGCAGAAATGTTTTGCACAAATGGATTGTTCATACTGCAGGGAGTTGAAGTTCACTCCATCACTGTGAGAGCCATGGCTTTCAGAGTTTTTGACCGTGACCCAGTGTAAGAAATGCACTTTGTATTATGACCCAGTGCACACATCTATAACGGGAGCAAGGTTTCTGCCGCGTAAACACTCCCAGCATGGCTCATTACCAGCTATCAGCCTGGTGCCCCTGAACCGCTGAATATGGGCTTGAGAAGAGGTGCACACAATTGGCTGTCAGCACACAGCTGTCACATATGCACAACAGCAACAACAACGACAGCAATTATTCACACTGCTGAGCTGGGAAACCCTCTCTAATCTGTAAATTCGTAAAAGACCACCACCCAACATCAGTCAATGTGCAATGCCTGAAGGTGTTCTTTACAGAATGCCCAGGTCTTCCACGGGCCTCTCTCAGGAGACACGCCCTTTTATAATTTAGTTTTCTGTGGGGGATTTTCCAGGACAGTTGGGCCCTCTAGTTTGTCACCGCCTTCTCTGATTTTATTCTAATACCTCTTTGCTTCAGCCCAGATGATATTTTTCTTGGAAGCAATTTTTACAAAGCACAGAGAAAGAAAGAAAGAAAGAAAGAAAGAAAGAAAGAAAGAAAGAAAGAAAGAAAGAAAGAAAGATTAAGTTTGCTACCTATAGAGTGAAGGGTGTATGTGTGTTAAAATTTACATGACTCTAGATATTCAAAACAAGTGGAATGGACAATGGTAGTTTCCCCGTAGCCCTTAAGTTATTGTGCAATAGAACTGACTTGTTGAATAACAAACCGCCCTACAAGTCAGTGGCATTCAACAATGAGCATTTATTTCTGACCTCTGAGCGTAAGCCCATTAGATTCTGCTCTTGCTTAACTGGGCTTAATTT
>NW_005871164.1:3419504-3427910 GCF_000147115.1 Myotis lucifugus
CCCGGGAACTGGGAATGCTTCCTTATTAGCAAAAGGGCCTTTGGGGCTATTATTGTTAATGTTTCTTAAATGGGAGGTTACCCTGGATTATCTAGGTGGGCCTAAATATAATCGCAAGGATCCTTATAAGACAGAGGCAAGAAGGTCAGAGCAGGAGAAGGTGATGTGACAGAAGCAAAGGCTGGAGTGATGAGACAGGCAAGGGGTGCGCTGCCTCCACAAGCTGGAAGAGGCCAGGAACAGATTCACCCTGGGCCCTCGCGAAGGACCAGCTCTGATGACACCTTGATTTTAGCCCCTTAAGATTCACTTTGGACTGCTGACCTCTGGAACTGTAAGATAATAAGTTCGCAGTTATTTGTTACAGCAGCAATTGGAGACTAATGTCAGGCTAGTAATACAATCTTATGTGGGAATAAAGCTAGCTTCCTTTTTTTAATTTTTTATTTTACTTATAATGTCACTTAAGAATTGTAATTGTTTTTAAAAGTATGCTTATTATTTTTTAGGTATGTCCTTAGTGAACATTTGGCATTCTCAAATGTGATTTGACCCTATATTGCGACCAACTTGTTTTTCAAAAGAAGGTGTCTGCTTTAAAGATGAAAAGTCAGTGAGTGATGTATTCCGACAACCGAAATGTTCTTAATAAGCAACTGTAAACACAGTTTTAAAAATTATACATGATAGAGCAACCATTTTTACTGTAGGAGAGTTGGGGGTCTCCATAGGGAATTTTGCAGTTACATGTGCCCCTCCTCCCTCCTCAGTTTTGCTGGTGAGAAGCCAGGAAGTCTTCATTATAAACATAGAAAAGATGGGGACAGAGAAGGAGGAAAGAAAGGGAGCTGGAGACCTCGGAGCAAGACGCTCTGGAGCAGCAGTGTGGTGTGATCAGGTAGGTAGAGGGAGAAAGAGGAGTTTTTTCTATATATTGCTATAAATTGTACAAATGTATTTGGATCCTCTTTAAAGTTTTCAAGAACTGCAGAATAAGGATATAAGCGACTTGGGGATTTCTTCTGGTTGTTGGAAGATACATAGCACATATCTAGGATGTTATTCGAATCCTTCCTCAAGGGTTACTTTATCATTTAGGAATGCTTTAGTTTGCAGGTGTTAGAATAGTGGACCAATAATACCTTAACAAGGAGGGATTTGTCTTCCTCATATAACAAGGAGCCTGGAGGTACATAGTGTGGGAATAGTTCCTCAGGGATCCAGGCTCTTTTCATCTTGTACTGAATCCGAGTGGCTCTTAAGCTTAGGCTTATGTCTTGCTTGAATGATGGCTGCTGCTGTTCCAGGCATCACGACCCCATTCAAAGGCAGGAAGGGCTGGGTGGCCAAGGTGAGGACCTATCTTCGCCCACCTTTCTATTAAAAGGGAACAAGTGATCTTTCCCAGAATCCCTCAGCAGACTCTCCCTTAGATCTCATTGACCAAGACTAGGTTATATGTCCCATCTACTTGTAGAGTTGAGGTGGAAAAAGCAAGAATCTGGCTTCCCATATACTCTGTAGTGGAATGTAGACAGAGAATGAGATAGGGAATGGCTTTGGATGGCCATCCAACGGTGTCTGCTGTAAATACCCAGTCTCCTTTGTATTCAAGGGCTCCAGGCTGGTGGGCAGCAGCTTCGGGAACTCAGCAAGGGCCACAACTCTTTGTCCCGAGGACAACTCTCCAGAGAAAAGCCAAACTGCCAGCATTCCTCTCACAGTGGACTTCTCAGTGCTGAGGCAAATACGCGTCTCCTGGGCCGCCTTGCAGAATTTGCTATAGGAATGGATAAGTAGTCACGTTTGATAAGTCTATTGGATCATTTTCCTAAGTTCTTGGATTCCTTCCTCTCAGAAAAGGTATTTCTGTCATCTTCCCTTATAAGAACTTCAGCACAGGTTTTCGAGGCCAACTCTAGAACCAGGCTATCTGATTTGAATCTCAACTTTACCACTTACAAGCTGCATGTGGGAAGTTGTTGAGCGAAGTTCCTCAGCTTCCTCTTTTATAAGTAAGGTGATAATACGTACCTCAAAGCATATTCTTAGGATTAAATACCTTATACTATAAAAGCATGGTAAACAGTGCTTGGCACCTAGGAAGGGCTCTGTTGGTGCCAACTAGCATTGTTATTTACGTACACTGGCCCCCGTGAGTCTAGGTTACAGTAGCCAACTGAGCAGTGCTGCTCCTACTGGGCAAATGAGCCTGGAATTTTGGTAACTGCCTCCATACCAATAGAGTCAGCCTGATCTAAAGCATGTTTTTCCTTCTCTGGTCTAGAATTCTCAGGATCCCTCACCACATGTATTCCCCAGATTTTTGCTTTTATAAATGAGCAGAAACTCACAATTCCTGTGATGGGTAAGTCTTCTCCTTCAGGGTCTGTCTTTTCAACCGGTCTCCTGAGGTGTGTTAGGAACCTCGTCACTGCCTTCCTTTGGCAGGGAGGCCAACGCCGGGCTCCAGGGGTGTGGACTACATTAAGTCAGCTGATTGCTCATCTCTCCATTCAAGTCCTCAGGGTCCTATTCTGGTCTAGTCAGTGCCTTCGGTTTCAAATAAAAGAATGTTTAAGCTGTGAATTTAAGTGACTTTGTAATTCAGCAACCCACAAGGTCAAACTTCATTTTTAGTTTTTACCTATTTTAGTCCCCAGCTGCTGGGGGAAACAAATGTGTTGTTATTGTTGTTGTTTGTCTGTTTTAGAACTCATAGAAAATCCCTGCAATGCACGTGCTTTGAGCTGAGGACTTGGGAATTTGAGCTAAGATATAAGGAGTTAGAGCTCATTATTCTCTTTCTTTAAGCTGTCCAATTCCATAAAACAAAACAGTCTCACTCCTATAGTCCTCAGCTGCTACTTGGTCTCTCCAAAGCTTAATTTCAACAGCTACTTCATTTTAGGCGATAATTTAATGTTTTGCTACTGTATGCTACTGGCTGCCTGCATCAAAACTCTTTAAACCAGTTGGATTTTCAATCAGACTAGATAACCCATCCCTGATTTCTTCTGTTTCCCTGCGGGCTTGTGCCTCTCGATTCTAATGTATCCGTCAGGCAACTGAACTACCAGCAACAAAAACTTACTCTGACTGATTTGAGGAGAAAAGGAATTTATTTAAAGGCAAGGTGGAGTCAGGCTCAGAGGCACATGCATTTGGAAACAACTTCTAAAATCATGTCACAGCACTGGGAACGTGAAGACACGCTGCCCCTGCCACCATAAAGTAGACACCTCCGCTTACATTATCAACACCATGCGTCAGTCCCTGGGTACCACACTAGCAACGCTGTCCTAAAAACTCCACCACCCACCTGCACCATCAGAGGCTTTACCTTCCATCAGGATTACATAGTAAATAATCCCCAAGCCAGAAGAGATTTCCGGTCCTGGGCAGGAAAAATACAATTCATTTGTTCATTTCACAGAAACCTGCTCTAAGACAGAATCCCCTGGGGCCCAGATTTATTAGATTTACACACACAATTGTTATTTTGTTGCTTGCTTATAATTTTCCTACAATTTGAATAGGTCCAAAAATGTGGTTTGTGTATAGTACGTTAAGTATCCTCCTCAGTTCCTAGTGTACTCCTTCGGGTTTCTGTCCTGATGTTCATCTCTTCCTGGTCTCCTGTGGTGGGAAGCATAGGATAGTGGGAAGATTTTAGACTCTGGAGTCAGGAAATCTTTGGAGTCAATCCTGACTCTGGCCCTAAATAATGGTGCTTATCAGTGGGCATATTGCCTAGCTTTTAAAAGTCTTGGTTTATTATTTAAAAATGGGTATAGTAAAATCTGCTCCATGAGTTGTTATGAGAAGAATATAATTCACATGGAACTTAGTAAGAGATGCTGAGAAACAATGGACTTGATTACTATAAATTAAAATCTTAACTCTGGAGCAGAGGTTGGGTGGGACACGCTAGGGCGCACTGGCACCTCTGCTGGAGTTATCGGGGCTGAGCGAGGATTTCCAGGACCCAGCCTTGAGTCTCCGGGGTGTCTTTACAGCCTGTGGCCTGCAAGCCCAGGTATCCTTTAAAGCAGTGGTTCTCAAGCTTCCTAATGCCGAGACCCTTTAATACAGTTCCTCATGTTGTGGTGACCCCCAATTTCATTGTTACAAATTGAACATAATTAAAGCATAGTGATTAATCACAAAAACAATATGTAATTATATATCTGTTTTCCGATGGTCTTAGGCGACCCCTGTGAAAGGGTCGTTCGACCCCCAAAGGGGTCGCGACCCACAGGTTGAGAACCGCTACTTTAAAGCCTTGTCCCAGGCCTGATTTTGAATTGATCCTGCCCTTGAACTCTGTAGACTAAGGTGACTATGGATTTGTAGTTTCCTCTTTTGTGTGTGGCAAATGATGAAGCCAGCGATCTCAGATTTTGAAATGGTTTTGAAAAAAATGAGGAAGATGAGAAAAGTGAATTTTTCCATCCATTGCAATTAGTTTGGGATCCACTGTTACTTGCTTTCTGAAGCATAACTCACCAGTGAAAAATGCTCAGCCTGTAAGTGAAGCTGCAATTTAAAAAATAGCTGCCCTTAAAGATGAGTGAACTTTTCTAGGATCTCATGCTGTTGCAATTGTGGAAATGCAGGAACTGAAAAAACAGTACAAATTCAGCTCCTTTGGAATGATGGGCCTGTTGGGACAGAGCCATCATCAGGGACTGCTCAACTGAGTGTCAAGCCAGATCCATTTTCAAATTCAGTACTTCCCTCTCCTTCCCCTGTGCCCCCTCAGTTTTTTCCTCTGCAGCCTCCATGCTCTCCTCTTGAAAAGCCAGGATTTAATAATATTTGTGACTCAGATAATTCAGCAACTGAAATGAAAAAAGATCACCAGGTGCTAGTAAGACCAATTATAAGTCATCGTTCAAAAAAATAAAAAAAACAAAGATGTTCCAAAAATATTGGATATTTTAAAGGCTATGAATGAGATTAAACTTCAAATTATTGAATGGTCACCTGGAGGCAGACCCATTCACAAGAGGAAAAAGCATAGTTCACATTGAGATACAATGTCTGTAATATCCCAGGCACTTCAGCAGGAATTTGCATTCCAAGAAGACAGTTCCTTTGAGAAAGAAAATAGGTCTTGAGAATCTTCTCCATTTTCTGGTCCAGACACTTCAAGTTGTGGACATCACATTTCACGGTCAGAAGAACAGGGAACTAAAAGAAGACTGACAAACACAAAAGGTGTTGTGCCCAAGGTGTGAACAATGCAAGCGGTACTTACACTTACAGAAATATGCCACGTGACTTCCACTACATGTTAATCTTCTGTTAATGAAATTGAATGAAGTCTGTACACCAGGATGTATTAGTGCAGAGGTCTGAAAGGCTTGACTCTTAAGGATACCTGTCTCTGGTTTGGGAAGATCCACTAGTTAACTGATGATAATTATGTATATTGATTATTTTTATGTATGGTAATGTTACTGAAAGCTGAATAAACACATTGAATGATTTTCCTAAGAGTGAAATAGTAAATGACTTAATGTTTCTCATAAGAAAACAGTAGGATCTGTAAGGTAATAGGAACCGTTTTAATGGATTAAGAAATTAAGTAAGCTAAGTCTGTATTGTACCAATCAGCAAATGATAGTGTGTTTGAGTTTCTCTAAAAACAAGTAAATAAAGGAGTTATGATGTCCTAGTTTAAGAGCCTTTGAATCTTTTTAAATTTGGTAGTGATCTGGTTAACTGGACTCCAGGACCTTTGAGATTTTCAAAGAATATATTTTTTCATTAAGATAGTCATAGTTTGAATCATTTAGGTTCATCCTCCTAAAAATTCTTCCTGAAAGTGGTAAAGAATTATTCTTAGAAACTGATTTGATAAATGCTAGTATTTAAAGAATCTTCTTCATAAGTTTTGCCTGTGCTTACTATATAAATATCTATGCCTATGATTTTATTACTTTTGTTCCTTATTACATTTTTACTGTTCCTTCATAAATAGAATGTAAAATAAATCTGCCTTGTAACTTGAAAACAAATAAAATCTTGATTCTGTAAGAAAAACAATTGAGATAGTATTAATTTCCCTCAAAGATATTGCAAGTATATTATTTATACAAATAAATGGTATATATAATACAAACATATTTATATTATATGAAATACGTAAAATGTATGTACATATGAATATCATATTTTTACACTTTCTCTATATACACATACATATTCATAAAAATCCTGAAATAATAATCATCTGTAATGTCTTCTATAGCAGTGGGTCTGCAAAGTATAAATGATTGACATCTTTCAGAAATCTGTAGGCAACCAGGTGGTACAAGTATTAACCACCCGTGGGACTTGGCTTCAAAGCAAATCAATTAGGATCAGAATCTGTACCTTCCTTATCCAAAGCACAGAAAGTCCTGACCACCAGATGTCACCATTCTTCTATTTCCCTCCCAATGCCAGAAGCCTTAGAGACAGTATTTTCTTCCTAGGGACCGAGGGAAATACGTGCCTCCCAATATTCCGGGATTTCACCAAAAGGTCTTCTTAAGAGGAATCCTTCTGCCCATGCAGATTTCCTGTGGTTCTTGGGCATCACCTGGACAGTTTCTGGCAGCTGAGGATCCAAGTGGCTGATAATTTGGGGCCCATCCGATCAGAAAATGTTAAAGCCATTTCCTCCAGTTTGAAGTTAAAGGCAGACTGACTTACTGTGCCTGGAGCTAGCTCAACAGAAGAGAGGCCACAGGGTGTTTCCTACTAAGATCCTGGAGTCAGGAGACTTCCCTAATTAGCTAGGTGGCTTGAGAGCTCACTTACAAAATGAGGGAGTTGGACTAAGTCATTTCTAGGGTCCCAAAATTCCATTATTCTTTGTTTTTAAATCCTCTGCTGGGGGGGGGGGGGGCTGTGAGGGAGGTCAGCAGGGTGGGGTGACCTAAGTTCAAGGAAGATGACCCCAGGGAGGACAGTGAAATGGGGATGGAAAAATCCTGCAGGGAATGAAAAGGGAAAGTGCACATAAACTCTCATACAGTAACCTGACATAGTGACTGGAACATGGCCTGCAACTTGTTGGGGTTAGAAACCTTGTCATTCTCACTCCTAAGTAACCCACCAGGCCACTCTCCTTGTATTCTAATGCCCTTAACAATGGTCTATAAGGCTCAGTAATGTAAACATATACATTCTCTCTCCTGGGCTTGGCTGGATTTAATGTCATGTCAGTCAATGTTCTTTGTGGTGCTTTCAGGACATGGGGTGTGTTTTATTTCTTTTTTGAATTTACTACACTACAACGTTTAGCTAGACTGTCTACAGTATTCATAAAATATAGGGGTGGGAAGGGGGAAGAGAAAGAGAAATGGAATTCATTTATTGAGCACCTACTATGTGCTAGGTGTTGCTAAGTACTTTACATTTATTTTATTTCTTCTTCAAAATAACCTCATGAAAAAAAAAAAAAACACCCACGAAGCTAAATTCATATGGCTAAGTGCTTACCCAAGGTCACCAAAACCAAGTGTCAGAAACTCCTGCTGCTTCATTCTACCAGGGTGGAAAGGCGCAGGGCATGTCTGAGATGATTGAGCTCACAGTCTCCCCTCACAGGGCTTCACTGCTTAGAGGCCTGGACTGCACCACTCTGGGGGGTGCAGTGCCTATTAGCATTTGCACACTGCCCGTGACCTTGCTAGAATATTGTTTATGGCCGGGATCAAACTGTCTCTCCCATTTCTCCCTCCCTCCGGGCTGCGGAATAGTAAGGTTGGTAGAAGTCCTCTCCGACAGGGTTGGTAGTTTGTAGACGGCCCCTGAGAGGCTAGGGCGTTTTAGCCTTGTAAAATGAACTAAGATGTAATACTTTCTTTTTTTTTTTTTAAATATATTTTATTGATTTTTTACAGAGAGGAAGGGAGAGGGACAGAGAGTTAGAAACATCGATGAGAGAGAAACATCGATCAGTTGCCTCCTGCACACTCCCCACTGGGGATGTGTATGCAACCAAGGTACATGCCCCTGACCAGAATCGAACCTGGGACCCTTCAGTCCTCAGGCCGACGCTCTATCCACTGAGCCAAACCAGTTAGGGCAAATGATGTAATACTTTCAACAATAAAGAATTTAAATTTAAAATAAGTAAATAAAATAAAATGAACTGATAAGATTTACATCTTTTTCATGCTCTGAAAGGGGTTTCTGTTACATGGAAATTATTTGCTCTTTGAAAGGTTGAAGTAGTGTGCCCAGGAAATCATCTGAAGCTGGAAGCCATTTTAGAGGCAATACTTTGACAACTTCTTATGATTTCTCCTTTATTGTTGGGCTATCCAGGTAGTATAATCAATTTAACTGAAGTTTTTAAAATATTTTATAATTATGCATAGAGTCTTCTTACAGTTTTAAAAGCTG